>NW_023458555.1:114725672-114728186 GCF_013731165.1 Rhagoletis pomonella
GAACAATAGAGTCAACAGCATCAATAGCATCACGCTCAGATGGCCGACGGACTCCGGACGGCAATGCGCGCGTAGAGGTATTTTCACCAACAGCTTCGAGGTTGTGACACACACATTTATGTACCGCGCCGCCACGAAGTTCTCGAACCTGTGCTGTGAGTAAGGCCAATGCAGAGGTAATTTTTTCAGTATGAAGATGATGTATAGCATTGATTTCGAACTGCAGCTCTTCGATTTTTACGACCAACAACTGCTTATCAGATTGAAGAGCACTTATGAACGAAGTTGCACGAGCTAACTCAGATTTAAGAGCCGCGATTTCATGGAGAATTGATAGAAAAGTCGAATTGTCGACAACACCAACTTGGCTTTCTTGTTGGTTTGGCCCTAGTTTAGGCAAGAGTTGTTGCATAGCAGTGCCAGCAGATGTAATCATATGCGTAGAAGTTGACGAGCTAGTAGTTGTCGCGCTTTTGGCCATTGTATGTAGAGAACTCTCATCGGGAAAACAAATAGGAGGAGAAAGAAGAATCGGATTGTTTACGATCGCAGCTTCTCCTACTTGTTGATTTGGCACTAGTATAGACAAGTGTTGTTGCGGAGAAGTATTAGCCATTGTATTCGATTGCGAGGAGATTGACGAATCTGTTGATATCGCGCTTATAGCAGTATTAGGTATTACTCTCTCATCACGAATAGCAATAGGAGGAGGGGTGTGGAGGGATTTCCGACGAAACACTGCACAACTATTGCAAACATACTTATTGCCTGAACTAAGCAGATATTCCAGGTCAGTTGGGAGAACACTAACACAATTCATATGGAAGAAGTCGCTGCACTTGGCACACTGCACTTTGTCATGTGTACGATCGACCTTTTGCCCGCACAAACACGGCATTTTATGCACACGTATGGCGATTATTAGCATTTTCGAGTGAGAAACTATTAAGTAATAGCTAGTTTAATAATTATTTATGAAGAGTCACTTGTTCGAAATTTGACATTATTAAATTTGGTCAACAACAAAACAATTCCAGCAGTGAAAAACTTAAAAAGCACCGGAGCTCAGCAAAAACACGTCCGTTCTTTTACAAGTATAATATGCCTATTATTAGGTACATACATAAAAACATATTACAAACTGACTGATATATGAGTGTCATGAGTTGAGGGAAACATGGTGTCACCTACTTTGAATACAATTTTGGAGGAGAAAATATATTCGTAAATGTTTCTTTAACAGAAACAATAATATCTGAGAATCGTCTTACTCTAGTTTAAAACAAAATGGTCCTCTACCCGGAATATTGACAAAGTTCACCTGCACTGAAGCAAACGCAAGACAGTTGATAAATTTACGGATATTCTCCAAATAGTTTTTGTGATGTCATCATGGCGCTCAATAAGTTCTTTCAGCTTATCGCGGACAGAAATTGGTGATAAACTCACCTTGCTCTTGTGGCAACAGATAAATGCAGCTGCCTCGCCTGGATAAAGTTTAGCTGAGCAAAACTCACATATCTTCTCCATGCGTTTAGCGCAATTTGATTCCATCTCATCGTCTTTAAGGAAGAGACGTGCACCGCAATACGTCTTTGGTAGCCTTTCTTGCCGCCTCCTTGCGCTGACATCTTCACTTAATCGCTGAAAATATGATGGCACCAAAACACTACTAAATTGAGGAGTGAATTGTTGCCTTTGTTCGGCCCGTTGTTTCTGCCTTTGGTTCCGCATACATTCCCTAGGTTGTTGCAAATAGATCTGCCGTTGTTGCATATCTTGGTTTTTTGCGATCAGCTGACACTCCCGTACACTTTTTTCGAGGCATTGTTATGCTTAATTATATTAAATTGAATCCTATAGTAGTAAAAATGGTCATTACGATCAACAAAGCAACTTTTTGAAATTATAAGGTTACCGATTTTTTGTAGACTTTATGAGATAAACGCAATATGTTAGTATATCTAATGGAAAAATTTTTCTGTAAATGAAATGTTGAATTGAAAATCACCAGAAATACCATAATACCAAACACCAATATGCTTACCATACCAATAATACTCGTAATAAATGTATTGCTTCGGTGTTCTCATAAAAGGAATATCCGAATATTTTTCCGACAGGGTAGCTAGAAACAATATGGGCGTCAAATAAGATTGTGATGCGAAATTTACAAAAAATACCATAGTACCAATACACATATGAATGTACTTACCGTATCTACAATTTACGCGATAAATATATTTCTCAGCTTTTATCATAAGAGGAAAAAGTGAATATTTTTAACTGACAGCGCAGCCTGCTACAATTCTTATTATTGAAATTCCTATTACAGTATATTTTGCTTTGCTGCCTTTATGCTTAAGTGCACATTTAAGATACCTACCCCAAAACGCGCATCTGAGACATTATTTTTAACATTTATAAGGAAACTGCTCCGATAGATGCATTCAACATACCTGCACATTGGCGATAGCTGCCTTAAAAATTGTGCAACTAGTATCAATTATCAAA
>NW_023458555.1:114728286-114732306 GCF_013731165.1 Rhagoletis pomonella
GATTTTTTGACACCTAAGCCCCCTTTCCGTAGACCAGGTCACATATGAAGTTTTATGGCCGTAGGCTAACGATAACCCGTGCCGACCTTTAGTTGAAGTTTTAGTTAATAACTTGAACTAAGGCTGCCGAATCGTCCATTAAAACTTTGGAAATGCAATAAATTCGAAATGTGTCCCATATTTGAACGCATTTCTAGTAAATCTGCATCTTTAAATTTTTAATAGGACGACAGGATTTCTCCGAAGGACATCGAAAAAATTAATTAATCGAAATGTATAGCGGCTTTTTAACGGTGTATTACAAGGCTGCAAAACGATATGTTTTCTAGTCGAATAATTTGTGTATGTCCTAAGGATTGCAATTGTAGAATATTTTTTAATTGGTGTGACAGGGCGTATGGTGAACATTAAGTTATTAAATTCAACTTATATTACAAATTTTTTTCCTCATTTAAAAAAATACCTTTCATATATTAAATAATCAAAATAAATCGTTTAGCCTTTGACATGTCCTCTCGGGTTGATATAATGGTTGTACTTCCGTATGACATAAAAAAAAATTTAACTAAACATAATTTTCATATCGTACTGATTTACAACAGTTGAACAGCCTGAAGGGACATATAAAATAAGCAAGCATATGATTTGGGTTATTTAATATTTTGCAAGGCATTTTTTAAGAAAAATTTTTGAAGTTCTGGAATATGAAATTAATTAATGGAAAAAGCATAGTGGATTTGAAGGGGTGTATTACTAGGCTGCAAAACAATATGTTTTTTAGTCGAATAATTTGTGAATGTCCTGCAAATTTGCAATTTTAGATCATTTTTTAATTAAATTTTTTTAACAAATTCTTTTCCTTCTTTAAAAAAATGCATTTCATAATATTAAATAAACAAAATAAAGTGTTTTAGTGTTTGACATGTCCTCTCCGGTTGATTAGAGAATATATGTGGCAGTATTAATTCGAAAATTTGAAAAATATTCTTTGAAATTTGTATCCTTTGGTATCCTTATATATATTAATAATAAGAGTATAATAATAGACTGGCGCTTACACATTTGTTTACACATGTGTTTGGTCGAGCTTCTCCTCCGACTTGTGGCGTGCGCCTTAATGTTGTCACACAAAGCGGAGGGACCTACAGTTTTACGCCGACTCCGAACGGCGATTGTATTTTTATGAGAAGCTGTTTTTCGTGGCAGAAATACACTCGGAGGTTTGGCATTGCTTGCCGAGGGACGACCGCTGTTAAGAAAAAACCTTTTTCTCTTTACCACTACACCACAGCTTTAAATTAAACTAAGATTCTTCAAAACTTATTCAAAATTAAAAATCTTGAAGGATAATATTTTTAAAGGACATTTTTGACATGTTCCTAAAGGATAATTCAAGACAAAGGCTACAGTTAATCTTGTTTCGAATTCTTCTTTCATTTGATACCCATATCTCCATATTTTATGTAAACTTTTGGAAATATATTATAATTTATGGTCCTTTGGAAAAAATCCTCACTACCATGTAAAAAACCAAAAACGCAGATTTACTAAATATTATGTCCTAATACTGTAGGGAGTATAGTAATACCGTCTTATAAAGAAGTAAAATGAGTAAAATAACAAAACACGCGAACTGCAACAACTTATTCTGATAACTTTGAATGCAAGTCGGCACGGGTTGCCGTGGTTAGAATTGCATAAAATTTTATTCTGATATTTTTTAAGATAACACCAATGAAATGAGGGGGTATGCGTAAAAAAAAAACCAATGCTGGTTTTTTGGGACAGTCTAGTGTACATATGTATGTATGTATGTTCGAGATAATCATTATCATCATATATATTATTTCTCTAAGGTGTTTTTTGTTAGTCTCGCTTTTTCTATTTTCCTATGTAGCCAGTTCCACTAATGAGGTGTCATTTGAAAAGTCAGAGGTCCCCTGAGTGGTTATTAGGTAATATTAATGGTCATAACTCTTCTGAAGTAAAAAATTTGTTTTTTTATTTTTGGTTTTAATTTACCATTCTTAAGCCACACTAAAGGTATTTTGTACTGAAGCACTATTGTGACTGCGGCATCGCTTATACCGTATACGACAGTGGTGGGCGCACACATACAGAGGTGGAAAATATCGCTCAACACTTTGAAAGCGTCCCAAAATAACCGTCCCTATTTAAGAGAAAAAATAACCCACAAAACAGAACGGGTGGTTTATTTTTTGTAGATGTGTGCTCCTCTCAGTGGGAAAGGGTTATTTGCATATCTTTTTCCGTTGCTTTTGGACACGGACACTTATCGCTGGAAGAGGAAAAATATGTGTTAGAGCGCGGTTACCCACGAACGTGTACGCAGGGTACCGTAGAAGTGCGTATAAACATATCAAATTTGCTGTTGATAGAGATAGAGAGAGATATAAGCAACGTCAATGTCGTGGCCATGCGGTGGCAGGGTTGCGTGCTTTTAAATCCTTATTTATTTAAAATCCGATATCGATTAAGAAATATATTTGATTTGTGATTTGGTTTGTTGACCAAAAAAAAAATTAAATTTATTTGGGTCAACCAAATAAGAAATAAAATTTTTTTATTTGAATTGTAGAGAGAGTCAATTTGATTTGTAATTTTGCAACTAAATAATACTTTTGTGTTGCAACGCAACGGGATTATTGGAATCTTCGGGACCACTCCCGGATTTTTGGACTATTTCCAGATGGAAATGAATTAAATCGATTCATGATATCGATTCTTTCTTAAATATCGAACATTCCTAGTTCCCAGGTTGAGTCTCTATGACTATATCATTTTCTTTATAATTACCTTTATTTTAATCTTCCTTCCTTTACCTTCATCTTTACTCATCCTCATTTTTTGTCTTAATATTTATCTTTATCATCTTAATGTTTATCATTTTCTACATCTATAAAAGTTTTAAATTTACCTTGATCTTAATTTTTGCTTTTATCTTTACGCATCTTTGTTTTTGTTTTTATTTTTTCCTTTGCCTTTATTATTTTCTTTATCAATAAAATATAATAGCTTATTTTCGGTGTATCATATTAAGAATGTGCACGCTCTCTTCTTTGTTATAAATGTTTGCGCATGTATGTGTACGTATATGTCGTATAAAGAAATGCCTGACGCTTTGCTTCCACTTATTACGCCCACTTATATTTTCAGTCCTACAATAACCCACAAAATAAGGCACTTAAAAATAAAAGTCCCTGCCAAAGTGTTTTTTCCTAAGGGAAATTTTAGCACTTGATAAATAACCCACAACGGAAAACACAAAATGATCGCACAGAGTGATTTGCCACGGTGGGAAACACTCTTTGCTTGAGAGATGACTGTTTGTGTCAGTGGTAAACACGATACGAAACACTTGGTGACGGTTATTTTCGATCTCTGCACCAGTGTTGCCGCGCATAATTTTTAGTGGTAGCCAAATTCCTTTAAAAAAAGGGCTAAAAAAGAGCTAAAAAAAGTCGTTGTGGCTAAAAATGGTAGCTAAATCTTTTTACTTACATATACATATAAGTAATGGTATATAAAAACAATGAACTTTGGAAAGTTTTATCCAACCAAAAACCTTTTTGTATAAAAGGGGAAATATACGACACCAGCTTGCTGGTTCCATCAAGTGATTGTACCATCAGGCTCGAAGCATATAACTTACCAGCATGCTGGTACAATATTTATTTCTTTACAAATGAGGTCGAGGAAAGATCGAAATGATTAGAGCCGAAATTTCATAATTTTTCCAGCATTTTGTTAAACATTGTTTGTTTTTGTAATTCACAACCGCAATATCGTGAACTTAATCTTCCACAAACACGGCTTTGACTCATATAGTGCAAGAAATTTCCGCCAAAATACTTTTTACTTAGAAAATTGAGCTAATTTCACCACTAACGACATCAGCATGCTGGTACAATCACACCACAAGAACATACACGGTCAATCGACTTGATGGGTCATTTAACAAATTTAGCATATTAAGGGCCGTGAACTTATCTTTTTTAA
>NW_023458555.1:114732406-114741518 GCF_013731165.1 Rhagoletis pomonella
ATTTAACAAATTTAGCATATTAAGGGCCGTGAACTTATCTTTTTTAAACTATAGTTAAATCGTTAATAGATAAGTTAACAGCCCCAATACTTTTACAGTATGTATTTATAAAAGCGTAAGGAACATAGAATAGATATATGTATATATATCTGTCTTTCTTAGTTTAAAAATTCATCTCTTACATAAATGCAAAAAAAAAACAAATTAAGCATATGTGACCTGGTCTACGAAAAGGGAGTTTACGTGCGAAAAAAGTTTTCTGTGAAAAAGCCGTTAAAAGTGAAAATCATCTCATCTTCCATCCGAATCAACCAAAAAGTGAAAATTGATTTTTTTGACACCTAAGCCCCCTTTCCGTAGACCAGGTCACATATACAACTTTTTCATGCCAAGGATGAATGAATTCTAAAAAGGGCTAAAAAAAGGGCTAGGGGCAATTTTAAATTTATGTGGCCAAAAAAAGTATGTGGTAGCTAAATCCAGCCACCAAAGGGCGAAAACGGCAACACTGCTCTGCACACATAATTCAATAATTAATGGTTCGATAAACTGACAGTTGTCTCTCTCGCACAGCTCCCTTAAAGCGCAGTTAGTCAACGACGTAGCGTAAACTTAGGTGGACGTAGTAGGATATCAAATTTGCTGTTGATAGAGAGAGAGAGAAGCAACGGCACTGTCACCGCCATGCGTAGGTGAGTTTTCTTCAACACGCGAATCCCATAAGGTAGATCGTGTCAGCGTCAACCTACGTCTAAGTTACGTCGTTGACTGTTTGAGCTTTTAGCCGTGGCACCGTGTTGCTTCTTTGCAAATTAAAAAAATAGTAGCTTATGTACGTGTGAAATAGAAGTATACGTTTTTTGTGCAATATGTTTATTTTTATATTCAAATAAAGCACAATTAACCAATGAAATAAATTACAAAATTCACGTATAATTCTTAATACTTCGTTTGAAATGCCAATTTTCCTGCAAATACATTAGAATTCGCAAAGGAAATTCACTACTAATTGCCGACTTTGCGCACTTTTCTACTACCATTTTCGCACCAAGGCATTTCATTATACTTCTTTCTCTGTCCTTAGTAAGTGCAACCTTTTGTTTTGTAAGAGAGTGTTAAACCGCGGCTGCCAATAATTATCTCATAATTATCCTTTTATTATTGAATCATGGGACGCGACAATAAGAGAGGAAAGAATAATAAGGAATTAAATAGTATAGTGCAAAATATTAAGACCGTAAATTTATAAATAAAAAAGGAAAATTTAAAATAATGTTACCTAATTTAGAACAACATTGAAAAAATCACCGTTAGGAAAATACTGTGCTTCAATAACCTAAATTTTCTTATATAATTATATTATATATATAGTATAACTTGCAGTAGTCAATCAAATAAAAAACATAACGTAGAATAGCCAAAAATTGGAAAATGTTGTACAATATCAAAGTTGTGGTATCAAATTCATAAAGGGTATTTGCACGATGCCTGAATTGCGCAATTTCGTCATTATCCTCAATTTCAGCTGAAATCGCGATACAATTCTCAATTTGACCATATAAAAAAATATCAAGTGAAATTGCGTATGAATTTTCAGCGAAATTGAATTCGCGAATACAACTCTGAAAATTGGTTATTGTGATTTATTCATGAGAAAAAAGAAGAAAAACCAAACGTCAATTACAAATAAACAAAAACAAACCGAGCCTACAGTCACAATAGCACTTCAATACTTTTACAATACTAATTGCCGATGTCAGTCGGTAGATGGCACGCTATAGGGGTTTCCTTTGTTCATGAATTATGAGGTCAAAAATGTATACAGAATTAGGTACGAATTCGTAAAGTGAGCACAACATTTGTTTTATACAATTACGATATTTTAAAAGGCCCATCCGTTAATAAGTAGGTAATCTATTATTAATTTTTTACAGTAAAATATTTACTATTGAAGAAATAAATAAATACAATTTTTTCCAAGTAATTTACATCAAGTTAAATTTTTTCATCCTAAATGTAGTGAATATACTTACATAAATTCAAATATAAAAGCCGAAAACCATATTGTGATCGTATTGGGATTCAATTTTGAAACCGCGCTTTACGCGCTACTACGCATACCGTAACTATAAACTGGTGAAAATTATATAAAGTCGTCACAAATAGCAAAATCTTTCACGTGTGAGTCATCGTGCACTTTAGATGGCATTCAAAATCTAGATCTTTAACATAAAATGCTTTTTGTACTCCTCAGTTCTTATATATATTTATATACGAGTATATATCTTTACTACTAAATACAACAACAAGAAAACATTATTTCTTTATAAAAAATTGTAAACACACTATTTTCCCCCAATAGATTATTATGTCTAAAATAATATCAGAAAACACTTAGATATTTAACTATAGAAATAAAAAGTTACAAAGAATATTTTTTTCAAAACTTTTGATTAGTATTGATAGCTGCTAAATATTTATGCCGCTTTTTTTTAGTTTTCATGATTTAATGAAATCATTCACGAATTCTTACTCAATTCTGCAACATAAACCACACAATTCGTACATGAACGAAGCCGTTAAGGCGCGCCATCTGTGGCATCACCATAATATCACTTAACTTCAAAATACTGTGCTATTGTGACTTCAAGCTTAAACACAACTGTAATCCAAATAATAGGAATTTCAATAATAAGAATTGTAGCAGGCTGCGCTGTCAGTTAAAAATATTCACTTTTTCCTCTTATGATAAAAGCTGAGAAATATATTTATCGCGTAAATTGTAGATACGGTAAGTACGTTCATATGTATATTGGCATTATGGTATTTTTTGTAAATTTCGCATCACAATCTTATTTGACGCCCATATTGTTTCTAGCTACCCTGTCGGAAAAATATTCGGATATTCCTATTATGAGAACAGCGAAGCAATACATTTATTACGAGTATTATTGGTATGGTAAGCATATTGGTGTTTGGTATTATGGTATTTCTGGTGATTTTCAATTCAACATTTCATTTACAGAAAAATTTTTCCATTAGATATACTGACATATTGCGTTTATCTCATAAAGTCTACATAAAATCGGTAACCTTATAATTTCAAAAAGTTGTTTTGTTGATCGTAATGATAATATAATTTAATATAATTACGCATAACAATGCCTCGAAAAAAGTGTATGGGAGTGTCAGCTGATCGCAAAAAACCAAGATAAGCAACAACGGCAGGTCTATTTGCAACGAGCTAGGGAATGTATGCGGAACCAAAGGCAGAACCAACGGGCCGAACAAAGGCAACAATTTACTCCCCAATTTAGTAGAGTTTTGGTGCCATCATATTTTCAGCGATTAAGTGAAGATGTCAGTGCATGGAAGTGGCAAGAAAAGCTACCAAAGACCTATTGCGGTGCACGTCTCTTCCTTAAAGACGATGAGATAGAATCAAATTGTGCTGAACGCATGGAGAAGATATGCGAGTTTTGCTCAGCTAAACTTTATCCAGGCAAGGCAGCTGATAACACTGCATCCATCTGTTGCTACAAGAACAAGGTGAGATTACCACCAATTTCTGTCCGTGATAAGCTGAAAGAACTTATTGAGCGCAATGATGACATCACAAAAAACTATTCAGAGAGTATCCGTAAATTTAACAACGGTCTTGCGTTTGCTTCAGTGCAGGGGAACTTTGTCAATATTCCAGGTAGAGGACCATTTTGTTTTAAACTAGAGTAAGACGATTCTCAGGTATTATTGTTTCTGTTAAAGAAACATTTAATCAAAAAGTTGATTCTGAATATATTTTCTTCAATATTGCATATAAAGTAAGTGACACCATGTTTCCCTCAACTCATTACACTCATATATCAGTCAGTTTGTAATATGTTTTTATGTATGTACCTAATAAGTATAAGTTCTGATGTACTATAAATCTCATTAACGCTTTGTAATATATGTATAATAAAAATAAGGGTTTATAAGAATAATTATTTCCGCGAACTATTAGAACAGTCTTCTTCTATCTGTGGCTACAAAGAGGGATGAGTTTACTGTGTATTTCTGTCTGCGCAGAATGTGCATGGGCTCGCTTGTCTTATACAAATTTTAAAAGGCAAAATTTTCAAATAAGATACGTGTAAAATCTTTTACCTGGCTCTTATTACTACACCTGGTATAATTTCACCATGATGCGTTTCAATTGATGCTAATTTGTAGCAAACATAGCACTCGCACCTCAAAGGGTTAATTTGTTTGTTTACAGCTTTTTGATTATAACGATCTACAAGAGAGTTTGAGCCAGTTGTCATTACTACCTTATTAAATATGCCTTGATAAAACCTGTAAAACTGCTGAAAAGCAAAATTACTCTCAGAGAAAGAGAGAAAATCCAAAAAGTGCGGGAATGCTTTTCAGGTAAAAACTGGTAAAACTGTCAAATACACCGTGGTCGCCATTTTTTTTGTTTACATAGCAGTTTTTTATCATTTGCCGATCTGCTAAATTATAGGCAAATACACAAGCAAACTAACAAAAATACTTACAAAACTTGATATGTATTTGTTCGCCGCGAGATATTTAAGAAGGCGAAAATGCAGATGTACTTTTTTTTGCTTATTCAACTTTCAAATCGTTTGGAACTGCTGATGGTTTGACCATTTAAGAGATTTTACTATCTTCGGGTAAAATCTTGCAACTTTTGACAAACAGAGGATCGATTTTACTTTCCCATTTTTCCCTACCCTACCAGAGAACCGTGCACGGGAACGCTTTCTGGTAAACCCCTGTAAATTCTTCCAACTTGCGAGTTAGAGAACGCAACTGTTTTTATTCTTCCCGAGTTCGATCAGCATCAAAGAGTTCGAATTACTATATTCGAAGCAATTGAGCCAAAACCGCGAAAGAAACGTAAGCTTCAAATGTTTTAATTTGTCATTTTTCTTAATCAAAATTCCATAATTTTTCCACAAACAAATAGCTTTTTCATATCCATCAACTGTAAATGGTGACGCAAAAAATTTACAAGGCAAACAAAAACACGAAGAAAATAGCGCAAAGTGGACCATCCATTCTCGAGTTATGCGCCGTCTGACGAACACAAATTTGGTATATACATAGAAATATTTATTTTTAATAACAATCAGGGATTATATTCGATGTAAATATGCTTGTTTAAATTAAATAATTAAGTCACTATTATCCCCACCTTTTCGTGGAATTTAGATACCATTTGAGGAAAAGCATCCCTGTTGGCGGGAGTGTCAAATTTTACAAAAAAGTTATCGGAATATGCGCTTCTGGGAAGACAATACCCATGGCGCAATAAACAGGTGAAGTAATAAGGCAGCATTCTCTGTTCATTTTATGACATTCGGCTGCTTTATATTTCACAATGTTGCTTTTATTCGTTGAACGTTTTATGTGTTGCTTCTTTGGAAGTATTTACTTATGTTTTGGGGGCAATTTGGCCATTTATTATTTGCTTGCAACATTGCTTTTTTCTTAAGTTTTCCGTTTGAATTTTTGTAGAAAATTTGTTATTTTCTAAAACTTTCCGTTTGAATTTTTGTGGAAAAATTCTTGCGGTATTAACAACGGTGTCGTAAGTGTCGTAATGTTGTGTGTCGTAAACTTTAAACGCCTAAAAAATATACTGAGGGGGTTCGAAAAGTACCATCAAAGTCATATTATGCATTCTCGCAGTGCCAAAAAATAGTTGGTTGTGGTTTCAAGTTCTATTAACATTTATTTAAGCTTTTAAGGTTTACGACATACAACAATACGACACTTACGACACCGTTGTGAATCCCTCAACTCTATAATTTATTTGTGATTAAAAAATTAATAATAGGGGAATTCGAAAATATGTATTCGTTGTATGTTGTGTAATCGTAACTGCATGAGCGTGTGATTTTTTGTTGCTAGCGGTACATCATGCAACATCAACCACACGCTCGTCCAGTTACACTTACGCAGGATACAGCGAATACACAGAAGCGCGAATACCACTAATACCTAAGCCAAGCTGTGTAATTTGCAGAAAAACGTGGACTTACGAAGGCGTCCGTTTGTTCCGTTCACCAGCGGAGCAGATTATGCTGAATAAGTTGGGTTTGGGTATTCTTAATGGCGAAGTCAATTCTGGCGCCACCCACTTCTGCGAAAAATTATAATCCCACAGCCATGAGATAGACCTTCCAATCACGATTGCCATTTTAAATTTATTTTTACATCGGGAAATTGAGTGGAGTTTGTTCCTCTTTATCAAGAAAATATGCCAATTAATTTTTTATAACGTCTTTTTTTTATATAACATCCAAAGTGCATTAAAATTGTATATTATTAACATTATACTATTTAAAGTTTTAAATATAATTTGCTTCCTAATTTCGCTTTACTAATGCTAAATCAAAAAACAGATTCTCAGCTGCTTTGGAACTGTGAGGTAGACTAAAAATGTTATGAACTAAATCACAAAATTCTCCAAAGGGAGCTACACGCACTTCATTTTTATAGGTCTATTCTGCTTGTTACCGGATATTTTGTAACCAGCAAATTTTGTTACCAAACATGGTTACTATTTCTTGTAACCGCAATTCTTGGTACCTTGGTATCGTTTTAATTTGTTCAGCATTCCAGCTATGAAGTTTTGTAGAAATTCTGTTGTTGCATATTTCATGGGGCAATATTTTGTTACCTGCTTATGAGATGGTAACAAATTTTACTGGTTACAAAAGTGCGCAGAATGCGAAAAGGGTTTAAAAAAAGAGAGGAGCTTTATTATCCGTTAAAAAAAATCTGATTACGCAGAATAGGTTAATGTACGATTTTGTGTTTGAATGTTTTTATGATAGTAAACAATATTTGTGTTACCAACGCAGAATAGGTGTGTTAATCAAACTTACTTGATCCCAAAAACGTTCTATATTGGTAACTTTTTTGAAGTTACCTTCACTCAGCCTCAATTTGCGAAATTGAAATTCAATTACGTCTGCATTAATTACCAATGCAGGAAATTGGTCGAGTAGGAGCAAAATTGATACATCAGTATCATTAAGAACTTTATGTGGTGCAATAATTTCATGATGTTTAATATCTTTTCGATTGAAATCAAATATTTTTTCATGTGCTAATGCTATGATTTAAGTTTTGCTACCTTTCCATATTTTTGTCAGCCTCTTTAATATTCGTCACCGAGTAATTGAAATTAGCAAGAAACCGCGATATTTTTTTAAGCGTGCTTTGACAGATGATTAGCCATGCCATATTTGAAGATCAGTGGCAAGACGAGTTCACACTTTTAGCAGGTGTTGCCAATCGGCCCTATGCTGAATATCATCATCGTCATCGTCGACGATCGTCAGCGCATCAGTAACATGGCTGACGATAGCCGTATCATCACTTTTAGTGACGATGACGATATTCAACATGGGGTGGAATATTCATCCATTAAATAGAAAAAATTGAAAACGAGAAACCATTGCACGAAGTGAAAGGGTGATAATAACTTAACCAAAGGCTTGTGAAATGGACCATTTGCTAAAGAATTGGACCAATGGACCAAACGAAAAGAAATTGACTAAATCTGTTCCATTTGGACCAAAACGGGATGTATTTTCGTATGAATTATTTAAATAAGCGCTTGGAAGTCAAAAGGTATAATCGATTAATCTTTATAAACCTCCCATATTTAAATTCATATATTTAAACCTTAAAACTATTATTCAGGGCTGCCAGAAGTTTGGAGTCTAAAATCCATACAAAGACAATAAGTGGTGGGTGGAAAATCCGTACGAAATCCGTACGCTTAAATCTGTTTGGCGAGCAAAAAAAAATCGTTTGTACTTAGGTGAATACAGGAATCGTACTTTTAATAACATAAAATAAAGAAACTCATATTTCCACTAGTCCTATTTATTGATTCCTTCACAGACAACCTTATTATTTTTCTGACTAGAGCTGTTAAACAAGCAGTGTGTTCTAGTTTATGTACATGTAAAAAAACTTTTCCGGTGGGTTGTCGACGCCACCGAATAATAGTGTTTCGATTATCCTTGAAACCTCAAGGGATTTCCCAAATATCTTTCGGTTCGTATCTCTGGATTGTAAAATAAATGCTAACGATGACCACATTGTAGTACAATTAACTCTATTGTACAACGAACAATTTACAATATTCGCTAATAGAGTAAAAATACTTTACAATTCTTGTTAAAGCAATAACAACGCTTTACTAAACTTGTTAACACAATTAAACTTATAACTTGCTTATTCGCAACTCACTTCTCTACTCACTTTACTTGCAGCTTTCTGACTTGTAACTCTTAACTAACTCAACTCCGCTGTGTCTTATATACCTGCGCTCGCACTCATGGCAACTCTCGAACGTTCTGAAGTTCATCGCTCATTCTCTTTCTCTCGCTGTTCGCAGTGTTTATCCAACTGACGTTTCTCTTTGTGGAATATTCTACGTCATTCCTCGAACATTCTGCCTATTTCTCGTTGTTCGCTTTGTGTTGCCGCAGTATTCGCCACAATAGTATAATGTTTGAAGCGATGGTTAAAGTTGAAAAGAAAGTTAGGGTTTTCTTAATTTTACGCGACAAAAACTGCCAACAAACCCCTTAACTACGAGAATAGCGGATTTTTTAATAACAAATTGGAGCGTTCAGGAACTATAAGAAACATGAGATACGTGTAAAACAGGCACATTTTTACAATATGACACTCGAACAATCCGTACATCTTCACGGAAAGCTAAAAATCCATACGTTGAATCCGTACAACCATTTTCACCCTGAAAATCCGTAACGTACGGAAAAATCCGTACATCTAGTAGGGCTGCCATTACTATCACATGTTGCGTTTTTGTATTCACGTTGCTGATTTCGTGTATCTAATTTCATCTCTTCATAAAATTATCAAGATTTGTCTATGCATCCGTCGCATATAAGGACAAAGTGTCTAATTACGACGACGAAAATAGAAAAACAAAAGTCTTTAAATCTTATCGCACATACCTTTCTAATACCAGTCCACAATGTAGCACACAAAATTTGACTTTTAACGCAACGCAGCAGCTTTAGCAGAAGCGCAAAGTTGGGTGTTCTTATCATGC
>NW_023458555.1:114741528-114744623 GCF_013731165.1 Rhagoletis pomonella
TTTTTTACTAATTTCACCATTTTGAAAAGTGTTTTTGCCTCAATACATCGAATTGTACGGCATCAATAATAATAATAGATTGGCGCTTACACATATGTTAGTGTTTGGCCGAGCTTCTCCTCCGATTTGTGGCGTGCGCCTTGATGTTGTCACACAAAGCGGAGGGACGTACAGTTTTACGCCGACTCCGAACGGCGATTGTATTTTTATGAGAAGCTGTTTTTCATAGCAGAAATACACTCGGGGGTTTGCCATTGCCTGCCGAGGGACGACCGCTGTTAAGAAAAAAACTTTTTTCTATATTTTTGCGATGTTGCTTTGACCAGGGTTTGAACCCAGGCATTGTGGAGTGGAAGCGCGCACCACAGCGGCCGGCATTAGCTGTCACTTTTAATTGGTTACTGCATTGACTACTTTCATTCAGATTTTTGTATGCATTTGTCGGTGAGTCCGTGAAGTTATTTGTGAAAAATCTGCTTTACTAATTTCCCCATTTTAATATATATTTTTTGCATAAAATATCAGTTTGTGCAGCATTAACATGGTGTTTTGAAACCGTAGTTGGAGCTTTCATCTAGAATGATATAGACACTTCTCAATCTGGGTGGTCTTCGGTATCTACGTTCTTGATTTCTTCCCTTGGTGTGAACTATTCCGTGGATTTAGTACATCACATTACTCTTATAAGCATCAAAATCTTTATTTAAATTTCTAATTATTATTTATTACATTAGCTGTAAATCCTTAAAGCTCTTTGTCATTGTTAGTATTTGTCTTTCAATACCAAATACAAGCGTAATCCATAAAATTGCTTGTTGAATAAAAAATAATAAATTATGCTTAAATTTAGTCAATTTAAATGGCTGTTTTATTTTAATAAATAAATAGGGATATTTCAGAAGTAATTTTTAATATTATAAATGTATACATATTAAATAAAATACTTCAAATTATTACCCCTTTTGTAGTAAAAAAGGGTAATTCTTTTTAATATTTCTGGCCGTTACCCTTTAAAAAAATCTAAGCGGCGAACACTTCAAATAAGGTAGTGTCAAATCTTCCTTCTCGCTCTTATTACTTCACCTGGTAATATTCCACCATGGACAATACCTGTAATTATTTTACCATGCATGGGTAGGAGTATTTTCACGTTGCTCTCACGAGAACCAAACTTACAAACTTCCACTTTTTTTGTTTTTATTTTTCTATATTTCGTTACTCTTGGAAAGACGCGTCGTTTTGTTTTGAATGTTTGTAGCCAATTTGAACTAAAATTTGAACTTTTGCAGAGCTGTGCAGTTTACTTTGGTGTATACATATGTAATTATGCGGTTTATACTAATGTGTAATAGTTAATACAAGCGGGCCCATGCGCAGTCTGCGCTACTCATACCTCTTTGTAGCCACAGATAGAAGCAGACTGTTCTAACAGTTCGAGGAAATAATTATTCTTATAAACCAATTATTTTTATTATACATATATTACAAAGCATTAATGATATTTATAGTACATCAGAACTTATACTTATTTATTTAATTATTTATTTATTTTTTAAGAATAATCTAGAAAATGTACATTTTCTTACGGACTATACAGAGACTAATTCAGTTTAAGTTTATTTAACAATTTCATTTAATATTGATTTAAATCTAGGTTTTGACAAAGAGAAATCGATATCTGATGAAAACGAGAGAAAATTAAATTGTTTTAATGCTCTATAAATAGGTGCGTTAGAGGCGTAAAGTGTTCTAACGCGATTTAGAAAAAAAATTTCATGATTACGCAGGTCTCTTGTGGGGATATTAAAGTAGATGCATTTAAGTAGGAATGGAGAATCAATCGCCCCACGAATAATATCATATACAAAAGTAAGCGAAAGAATGGATCTTCGGGTCTTGAGTGATTTAAGATCGATTAACTGACATCTGGCAGTGTATGAAGGAATCGGATCAACAAACTGAAGTGAACGGAGTGCGAAACGTATGAATTTTCTTTGTATTCGCTCAATCCTTTCAATATGGGAATTGTGGTATGGCCTCCAGATAAAGACAGCATATTCTACTTTAGGGCGGACGAGAGAAGTAAAGAGTAGTTTCAGAGTGTACGGGTCAGTAAACTCAGAGCTAAAACGGCGAATAAAAGCTAGTATAGAATAGGACCTCGCTATAGTATAGTTTAAATGACTATTAAAAAGAAATTCGGAGTCGAAAACCACTTCAAGGTCAAACATTTCATTACGAGTGCTTAGACATGAGCCAAAGATATAATAAGAAGTGGGGATAGGGGAACGAGACTTAGAAAATGCTATATGAAAACACTTATTTATGTTTAACTGCAGTTGATTTGTACGACACCAGACAGCAACATTATTTAGATCGGACTGAAGTCTGACAGAATCAAGCTGATTTGTAACCGTAGTGAAAATTTTTAAGTCATCGGCATATAAAAGATATTCAGAATGGTTAAAGCAGCTAGATATGTCATTAATAAAAATCACAAAGAGAAGGGGACCTAAGGCGCTACCCTGCGGTACTCCAGAGGTCGCAGTAAAAGATTGCGACGAAATATTGTCCATTACGACAACACACTTTCGTGACGAAAGGTAAGACTTTACCCACTTCAGAAAGGTAGAGTGGAAACCCAAACTAGACAATTTGGATATTAGGAGCGAATGACTAACTTTGTCAAAAGCTTTGGTGAAGTCGGTATAGACAGTGTCGACTTGCAAGCGATTGTTAAAAGCAGATAGGCAAAATTCGGGGAAAACGGCTAGATTTGTAACAGTTGATCGACCAGACATAAATCCATGTTGATTAACTGAAATCAGCCGTAAACTCTCTTGAATAATCCAAATATTTTTCCTTATGTGATAAAGAGTTTGATACTTTAAATTTTTTATAGAACTTATTCCTTAAATTTTTAAGCTTCTTTAAGTCCTTCGTATACCAAGGAGTTCTATAAAAACTCTTATTTCTTGGCGGCAATATACTTGAACAAATTTCTTTTAATCTGAACTTAAAAGTATCAAAACATAGATCTACATTGATCCCGGATAAAACCGAGTCCCAGTTCACCAAAGAAACCTGAGAATTGA
>NW_023458555.1:114744723-114748027 GCF_013731165.1 Rhagoletis pomonella
GCCACAGATGGCGCGCCTTAACGGCTTCGTTCATGTACGAATTGTGTAAGTTTACATTGCATAATTGAATAAGAATTCGTGAATGATTTCATGAAATCATGAAAACTAAAAAAAAGCGGCATAAATATTTAGCAGCTATCAATACTAATCAAAAGTTTTGAAAAAAATGTTATTTGTAACTTTTTATTTCTATAGTTAAATATCTAAGTGTTTTCTGATATTATTTTAGACATAATAATCTATTGGGGGAAAATAGTGTGCTTACAATTTTTTATAAAGAAATAATGTTTTCTTGTTGTTGTATTTAGTAGTAAAGATATATACTCGTATATAAATATATATAAGAACTGAGGAATACAAAAAGCATTTTATGTTAAAGATCTAGATTTTGAATGCCATCTAAAGTGCACGATGACTCACACGTGAAAGATTTTGCTATTTGTGACGACTTTATATAATTTTCACCAGTTTATAGTTACGGTATGCGTAGTAGCGCGTAAAGCGCGGTTTCAAAATTGAATCCCAATACGATCACAATATGGTTTTCGGCTTTTATATTTGAATTTATGTAAGTATATTCACTACATTTAGGATGAAAAAATTTAACTTGATGTAAATTACTTGGAAAAAATTGTATTTATTTATTTCTTCAATAGTAAATATTTTACTGTAAAAAATTAATAATAGATTACCTACTTATTAACGGATGGGCCTTTTAAAATATCGTAATTGTATAAAACAAATGTTGTGCTCACTTTACGAATTCGTACCTAATTCTGTATACATTTTTGACCTCATAATTCATGAACAAAGGAAACCCCTATAGCGTGCCATCTACCGACTGACATCGGCAATTAGTATTGTAAAAGTATTGAAGTGCTATTGTGACTGTAGGCTCGGTTTGTTTTTGTTTATTTGTAATTGACGTTTGGTTTTTCTTCTTTTTTCTCATGAATAAATCACAATAAGCAATTTTCAGAGTTGTAATCGCGAACTCAATTTCGCTGAAAATTCATACGCAATTTCACGTGATATTTTTTTATATGGGCAAATTGAGAACTGTATCGCGATTTCACCTGAAATTGAGGACGAAATTGCGCAATTCAGGCATCGTGCAAATACCCTTTATGAATTTGATACCACAACTTTTATAATGTACCACATTTTCCACTTTTTGGCTATTATACAATGTTAAGTTTTCTATTTCATTGACTACTGCAAATTATACTATATATATAATATAATTATATAAGAAAATTTAGGTTATTGAAGCACAGTATTTTCCTAACGGTGATTTTTTCAATGTTGTTCTAAATTGTGTAATATTATTTTAAATTTTCCTTTTTTATTTATAAATTTACGGTCTTAATATTGGGCACTTTACTATTTAATTCCTTATTATTATTTCTCTCTTATTGTCGCGTCTTATGATTCAATAATAAAATAATAATTATGAGATAGTTATTGGCAGCCGCGGTTTAACACTCTCTTACAAAACAAAAGGTTGCACTTACGAAGGATAGAGAAAGAAGAAGAATGAAATCCCATGGTGCGAAAATGGTAGTAGAAAATTACGCAAACTCGGCAATTAATAGTGAATTTCCTTTGCGAATTCTAATGTTTTTGCAGGAAAATTGGCATTTCAAACGAAGTATTAAGAATTATCCGTGAATTTTGTAATTTATTTCATTGGTTAATTGTGCTTTATTTGAATATAAAAATAAACATATTGCACAAAAAACGAATACTTCTATTTCACACGTACATAAGCTACTATTTTTTTAGTTTGCCAAGAAGCAACACGGTGCCACGGCTAAGTGAGCTGTGCGAGAGAGACAACTGTCAGTATATCGAACCATTAATTATTGAATTATGTGTGCGCCCACCACTGTCGTATACGGTGTAAGCGATGCTGCAGTCACAATAGTGCTTTAGTACAAAATACCTTGAGTGTGTCTTAACAATGGTAAATTAAAAACAAAAATAAAAAAAAAACAAATTTCTTTACTTCAGAGGTGTTATGACCATTAATATTACCTAATAACCACTCAGGGGACCTCTAACTTTTCAAATGACACCTCATTAGTGGAATTGCTTACATAGAAAAGTAGAAAAAGGGAGACTAACAAAAAACACCTTATAGAAATAATATATATGATGATGATGATGATGATAGCAGAATGCCAGGAAAATAAAGCGATAAATCTGTTTTGTTACTTCACCTGTTTATAATTTCACCATGGAAACGCATCAGCATAAATACATACATATGTACGTATACTAATTTTAAGAACTACTTCAATATTACTTTCAAAGGATTTTAACTGCATTCGCATCTTATATGCACATATACATATGGACAGAAACGAATACCTCATAAAGGAAACCACGTAATTAAATGAACTAAATGTTTTATGAAACTGTTTTAAAAATTTGTTTGTTTCTATTCGCTCAATGTTTGTGCGCGTTTAATTTCTTATTTAAATATTTAATTCTAAAAAACATATTTCACTTATAAAAAAAATTATTTAATGCATAAAAAATAATCATACGCATGTATTTATAGCGGTGTAAATATATATTGCAAACGTCAAGCTGTGAGGTTGTATTTATATTGCGCTCTGATTTGGCTTTCTAAAATAATTGAAGTTAAGTGAAAGTTATTGTTTTTCATATTAAACTAAATTTAATTAAATTTCACTAGCATACATTCTAATCTTGCAGAGTCATTTGTTGATATCATTATTGTTGTATTATTTGTAGTTAACTGAATTCGTTTTGATTTTGCATATTTGTTCTACTCTTTTTGTTTACTTGTTCTAGTAATTTTTGTCACAGCTGTTTGCGTTGCGTTTATTAAGTGTTATAATTACAGTGATACTCAAACTGTTCGGTACCTTTATTTAAAGCTATTTACATTACTCCCTAATTGTTAAAATTTATTTTGTTTGTATTTATATTAACAAGTGTTATTACATAGATCTTTCAATATGAAGTGCGACCTTGATACTTGTCAAATTAAAAGCGATTCTGAACGGTATTTACCATCTGAAATGTGCTGGTTTGACAGGAAGAATTCTGGATGCTACTAATGATGAAAGGGCCTTCGCTGGTCTTGCGTAAAGTGCAGGTCAACCGAAGTTGATCTTTTCAAGTTATTTAGGCAAACCAGAAATGGTTTTACAGAAATAGGGAGAGAATTGTCAGTACTGACAGAAAACTTTAAGCATTATGAAAATCTGTTTAAATCATTCAAATGTTTGGATACATTGCAATCTGTTAAGGATATCCGTGTGTCTAAACG
>NW_023458555.1:114748127-114767891 GCF_013731165.1 Rhagoletis pomonella
TTGACGTTTGGTTTTTCTTCTTTTTTCTCATGAATAAATCACAATAAGCAATTTTCAGAGTTGTAATCGCGAACTCAATTTCGCTGAAAATTCATACGCAATTTCACGTGATATTTTTTTATATGGGCAAATTGAGAACTGTATCGCGATTTCACCTGAAATTGAGGACGAAATTGCGCAATTCAGGCATCGTGCAAATACCCTTTATGAATTTGATACCACAACTTTTATAATGTACCACATTTTCCACTTTTTGGCTATTATACAATGTTAAGTTTTCTATTTCATTGACTACTGCAAATTATACTATATATATAATATAATTATATAAGAAAATTTAGGTTATTGAAGCACAGTATTTTCCTAACGGTGATTTTTTCAATGTTGTTCTAAATTGTGTAATATTATTTTAAATTTTCCTTTTTTATTTATAAATTTACGGTCTTAATATTGGGCACTTTACTATTTAATTCCTTATTATTATTTCTCTCTTATTGTCGCGTCTTATGATTCAATAATAAAATAATAATTATGAGATAGTTATTGGCAGCCGCGGTTTAACACTCTCTTACAAAACAAAAGGTTGCACTTACGAAGGATAGAGAAAGAAGAAGAATGAAATCCCATGGTGCGAAAATGGTAGTAGAAAATTACGCAAACTCGGCAATTAATAGTGAATTTCCTTTGCGAATTCTAATGTTTTTGCAGGAAAATTGGCATTTCAAACGAAGTATTAAGAATTATCCGTGAATTTTGTAATTTATTTCATTGGTTAATTGTGCTTTATTTGAATATAAAAATAAACATATTGCACAAAAAACGAATACTTCTATTTCACACGTACATAAGCTACTATTTTTTTAGTTTGCCAAGAAGCAACACGGTGCCACGGCTAAGTGAGCTGTGCGAGAGAGACAACTGTCAGTATATCGAACCATTAATTATTGAATTATGTGTGCGCCCACCACTGTCGTATACGGTGTAAGCGATGCTGCAGTCACAATAGTGCTTTAGTACAAAATACCTTGAGTGTGTCTTAACAATGGTAAATTAAAAACAAAAATAAAAAAAAAACAAATTTCTTTACTTCAGAGGTGTTATGACCATTAATATTACCTAATAACCACTCAGGGGACCTCTAACTTTTCAAATGACACCTCATTAGTGGAATTGCTTACATAGAAAAGTAGAAAAAGGGAGACTAACAAAAAACACCTTATAGAAATAATATATATGATGATGATGATGATGATAGCAGAATGCCAGGAAAATAAAGCGATAAATCTGTTTTGTTACTTCACCTGTTTATAATTTCACCATGGAAACGCATCAGCATAAATACATACATATGTACGTATACTAATTTTAAGAACTACTTCAATATTACTTTCAAAGGATTTTAACTGCATTCGCATCTTATATGCACATATACATATGGACAGAAACGAATACCTCATAAAGGAAACCACGTAATTAAATGAACTAAATGTTTTATGAAACTGTTTTAAAAATTTGTTTGTTTCTATTCGCTCAATGTTTGTGCGCGTTTAATTTCTTATTTAAATATTTAATTCTAAAAAACATATTTCACTTATAAAAAAAATTATTTAATGCATAAAAAATAATCATACGCATGTATTTATAGCGGTGTAAATATATATTGCAAACGTCAAGCTGTGAGGTTGTATTTATATTGCGCTCTGATTTGGCTTTCTAAAATAATTGAAGTTAAGTGAAAGTTATTGTTTTTCATATTAAACTAAATTTAATTAAATTTCACTAGCATACATTCTAATCTTGCAGAGTCATTTGTTGATATCATTATTGTTGTATTATTTGTAGTTAACTGAATTCGTTTTGATTTTGCATATTTGTTCTACTCTTTTTGTTTACTTGTTCTAGTAATTTTTGTCACAGCTGTTTGCGTTGCGTTTATTAAGTGTTATAATTACAGTGATACTCAAACTGTTCGCTACCTTTATTTAAAGCTATTTACATCACTCCCTAATTGTTAAAATTTATTTTGTTTGTATTTTTATTAACAAGTGTTATTACATAGATCTTTCAATATGAAGTGCGACCTTGATACTTGTCAAATTAAAAGCGATTCTGAACGGTATTTACCATCTGAAATGTGCTGGTTTGACAGGAAGAATTCTGGATGCTACTAATGATGAAAGGGCCTTCGCTGGTCTTGCGTAAAGTGCAGGTCAACCGAAGTTGATCTTTTCAAGTTATTTAGGCAAACCAGAAATGGTTTTACAGAAATAGGGAGAGAATTGTCAGTACTGACAGAAAACTTTAAGCATTATGAAAATCTGTTTAAATCATTCAAATGTTTGGATACATTGCAATCTGTTAAGGATATCCGTGTGTCTAAACGAAATCGTCTTCATAGTCCATCTAAGGAAATTATTACCGTTGCACATCAGAATAATCTTCCGACTGACTTAATTAATCTATCTTCTCCATGTCCTCCAGCATCAGAATCCGCAGCCTCAAAAGTGCGTGTGACGAAATCTGCTTCGAATAATAATGAGTCTGAAGTATCTGCCCCGTCCTCCATTGAAGTGGTGGCATCGTCTTCAAAGCCTCCACTGCCTTCGCTATCCTCAACTAGTAACGCAGTAACTCAACCCCTTCCGCCGGTACTCCAGTCTGATATTAGGAAACTAGTTGTGGTTCCGACAAAAAAGTCAAAGCTCTATGCTATATCCTTCCCCGATCTGACACATTGCTGTATTCACGACTCATCGACTTTACTGAAATCAGTTAATTTACTGACTAAAGCCTCTGATGCAATGATTGTGTTGGGTGATTTTAATTTACCAAGCATATCATGGAACATCATTGACAATGATATCGTACCTTTCGCGTCTAGTGCGTGCAACAACGTATTTTTAGAGGAGAAGCCTGAACTCTGCCTAACTCAGGTTAATGTACTTCACAATAAGTTTGGCAAAGTATTAGATCTTGTTTACGTTGATGATGCATTTAAGTCCGTTCTAAATAAGTGTGATCCACTACTTTTGCCCGAAGATGTATACCACCCTGCTATGGAGATATCTTACGAAGTTATAAGTGATGATCAAAATTGCGGTACCCAAGCATACAAACCAAATATTGGCTTTGATTTTTCGAAAGCCAACTTTAAAAAGCTTAACAAAGAACTGTCTAAATTGTCCTGGCCTGCATATAAAGAAAATATTGAACAAATCGTTGTACTTTTTAACTTTACTTTACATAAATTATTTGAAAAGCATGTGCCTAAACGCATGTATGTTCCTGAAGAACAAATACAGTTATTGTTCACTAAGGAACTGAAAAATTTTAAAAGAGAAAGTCACGTTATTTTAGATTAAACAAAAACCGGTTTCCACTCATACTATGTAAAATACTCACTTTTGCGTTATAAGTTTTTTTGAATTAAACAAAAAGCGTTATAAAGCTTACGTGTGTAAAATCAAATGGCGTATAACACATAACCCCAAATCATTTTATGACTTCGTAAACTCCAAGCGAAATGTACGTGGGTTACCTTCCGCCATGAAGTATCAAAATATACCGTATCTAGTGATAATCAAACAATTTCTAACATGTTAAATCCGATTATTCCATTAACTCACATGCTAACATTGACTTTCCTTTTAAACTATGTCCAATGAACTCAATAAATATCCCAGTAATATATCCCGATGATGTAGTAGCTTATCTGAAATCCTTAAAGCAGTCATTCAGTTATGTTCCTGATCAGATCCCTATCTGTATTCTTATAAATTGTGCTGATTATCTCTATGAGCCGTTAACAGCGTTATCTAATTTGTCTCTTAAAGAGGGCGTTTTTCCAACTATATGGAAGGAATCGTTTATAACCCCGTTACATAAAAGCGGTAGCAGACCTTCAGTGGAGAACTACCATGGAATAGCTAAGCTTTCTGCAATTCCTATTATTTGAAGCAGTTATGACAAATCAGTTGACGCATTCTATCTCTTCTTGCATTTCATATAGTCAACATGGATTTTGCAAGGGCAAATTAACTTCTACAAATTTACTTGAATTAACATCCTATATCTCAAAAGCAGTTAGTTGATGTTATATATACTGACTTCAGTAAAGCATTTGACTAAGTGCGACACTCGTTGCTCATCTATAACCTGATCTTCTTGGTCTTCCACCTAATTTTCTACGTTGGATCTCTTCATACCTAGATCACAAAGGGTAATGTCCTGGCTGGTAATCTCTGACGTCATTGGTGTTACCTCAGAAGTCCCTCAAGGTAGCCACCTAGGCCTGGTTCTGTTCTTGCTTCTTATAAACAGTATTTCTACAGATATAAGCTTTCCAAAATTTTAATGTATGCAGATGATGTAAAGCCTTATAAATCGAACATTTCAATTAAAGAAAGGTCTTTGCTACAATCAGAATTAAACAGCATGGCTTACTGGTGTAAAGTAAATCGCATGCCTCTAAATCTTAAGAAATGTAAAGTAATGTGCTTCTCGCGAAGAGCTGTTCATCCCTCTTCTTATACAATAGGTAACCAAAACCTGGAACAGGAATACAATTTTGTGGACCTTGGTGTCACAATGCATCCTAAGCTTAATTTTAATCTTCACATTAATGTGACAGTCAACGAGACTAAAGGTGTACTTGCATTGGTGAAACGATGGTCAAAAGAATTTTGTGACCCTTATATTACTAAAACCCTGTTTACAATATTAGTTAGACCGATTCTGGAATACGGTTCAGTGGTTTAAAATTCAAGGTATCAAATTTACTCAGACAAGATAGAATCAACTCAAAAACAATTCCTGCCATTTTCTTTAAGAAATTTCCGGTGGGATTCTCAATATTACCTTCCGCCTTATACGAGCCGATTAAAACTTATTAATCTTCCTACACTTTCCAGTCGCAATCAAATGCTTGGTGCAATTTTTATAGTTAAATTACTGACAGGCTCAATTTCAAGTCCGCTTCTTCTGGGTGAAGTTAGCCTTAATGTTCCCTCCCGGGTATCAAGACACTATTGTCCCCTATTTCTGAAAGCTTGTAAAACTAATTTTGAATTGCACGACCCACTCCGTTGGTTATGCCAGGATTTACTGGTTCCGTGCGTCATGCGGACTGCGCCCCTTATTCGGATGGGCGGGAATGGAAGGTAAACCCCGTTGGGATTATTATTATTATAAATTTAGGTCCTGACGTGGTTATGTGAGCATAGTTTTTTAAGAAACTACTTATTTCTTGCAGAACTACTCAGTTCTGAACTTTCGTGTGCTTCAGGCGTTTCAGGCACAGGAACCTCCCCGGATAAGGGAACAGACATGGGAAGAATCTTCCAATTGAACTCCGTATCTGTTCTCCCAACAAGGTCTTCTAAATTCGCAACTAGGCGCCTTAAAGTATTGCACCACTTTAACGTCTTGGCTCTTGTCACACACAATGCAACGCTCGTAGTTCCTGCTCCTTTTCATTTTTGTACATTTATCTATAAATGGATGTGGTCGAAAAGCAAAAAAATTCACGCAATTCAAAACTACCTCACAGCACGTAATTGAATTTTTAATGAATAAGTAAGAAAGTCTAAGTTCGGGCAGAGCCGAACATTAAATACCCGGCGCAAGTATTAAATATAAGTTGTCCACCTTTCCGAAAGCTACCGCTACATGATAAGCCGTGGTGTATACATTTTAAGTAAACTACCGTCCTTAAATTTCGAAATATTGAAATTTCAAGCATTTCTGAAATTTACCGTTATATGAAAAGCAGCCATAATTTTAGTCCGATTTCAACAATATTCAACGGTTTGCTTCTATGTGTGCAAGCACAATAACCATACCGAGTTTAGTACAAATTGCTAGAACGGTTAGCGAGATACATATATGTTATCATAAGTGGGCGGTGCCACGCCCATTTTCCAAAAATTTATCATAAACGTATTTCTTGGTAAAGAATTGTTGCAACCATGAATTTTGAATAAATTAGCTTTAATATTTACTGATTTATCGAGGATTTCGTATTTCTCTAAATTACCATTATATGGGCCATTATAGGGCCAACAACTGTGCCAAGTTTGGAAGAAATTGGTGCAGCGGTTACCAAGATATACACATGTAACCATAAGTGGGCGTGGCTACGCCCATTTTCCAAAAATTTTTAATATTCTAATTTGTCGTCTAAAAATCATTGTAAATATCAATTTTGAGTGAATTATCTTCAGTAGTTACTAAAATATCGCAGTTTTCGTATTTCTTAAAAGTACCGTTATATGGGAGGTAGGCGTGGTTATTGTCCGATTTCGTCCATTTTCAATACCATCCGTCCTATGCCCAAAACAAGTGCACGTACCAAGTTTCGTTAAGATGTCTCAATTTTTACTCGAGTTATCGTGTGCACAGACGGACGGACAGACAGACAGTCACCGCTTAATCGATTTCTCTTTTCATTCTGATCATTTATGTATACATTTGTCTATATCTATCTCGATTCGTTTTGGCTGTTATAAACAACCGCTATGTGAACAAAGATATAATGATATAATACCCTTCTGTACAAATACGCTCGGGTATAAAAATAGAAAATCCCAACTTGAAAAGGGTTAAAAGCAGGCATGAGCAGAGAACCAGCACATTCTCAAAGAGCGTAACCGTCGCGTGTACGTATACAAGCAAGAGCGTAATGATGAGAACGCGACATCATTCAAAACCCTGTAGGGAAACCAAAAACTGGTGAACCAAATTATAGTTCCGTACTAGATCTTTATCGCCAGAAATGAGCCAGTCCGATAGTAACTACATCGCCAACAGTTCAAAAGCAGAGAGCCGTGTTACTTTCAAAAAAAAACAAGTAAGAAAGTCTAAGTTCGGGCGGAGCCGAACATTAAATACCCGGCGCAAGTATTAAATATATGTTTTCCACCTTTCCGAAAGCTACCGCTACATGATAAGCCGGGGTGTATACATTTTAAGTAAATTAGCGTCCTTAAATTTCGAAATATTGAAATTTCAAGCATATCTGAAATTTACCGTTATATGAAAAGCGGCCTCAATTTTAGTCCGATTTCAACAATTTTCAACGGTTTGCCTTTATGTGGCAAGCACAATAACCATACCGAGCTTGGTACAAATTGCTAGAACCGTTAGCGAGATACATATATGTGATCACAAGTGGGCGGTGCTACGCCCATTTTCCAAAATTTTGTCATAAACGTATTTCTTGGTAAAGAATTGTTGCAATCATCAATTTTGAATAAATTAGCTTCAAATTTACTGATTTATCGAAGATTTTGTATTTCTCGAAATTACCGTTATATGGGATGTGGGCGTGGTTATTGTCCGATTTTAGAAATTTTCGGCCAGTTGGTATGCTGTACCAGGACCAACAACTGTGCCAAGTTTGGAAGAAATTGGTGTAGCGGTTACCAAGATATACACATGTAACCATAAGTGTGCGTGGCTACGCCCATTTGCCAAAATTTTGTAATATTCTTATTTTCCGTCTAAAACTCATTGCAAATATCAATTTTGAGTGAATTATCTTCAGTAGTTACTAAAATATCGCAGTTTTCGTTTTTCTGAAAATTACCGTTATATGGGAGGTAGGCGTGGTTATTGTCCAATTTTTAAAATTTTCAGCCATTTAGTATGCTGTACTAAGGCCAACAACTGTGCCAAGTTTGGAAGAAATTGGTGCAGCGGTTACCAAGATACACACATGTAACCATAAGTGGGCGGAGCTACGCCCATTTTCCAAAAATTTATAATATTCATGTTTTCCGTCTGAAACTCATTGTAAGTGTCAATTTTGAGTGAATTATCTTCAGTAGTTGCTAAAATATCGCAGTTTTCGTATTTCTTAAAAGTACCGTTATATGGGAGGTAGGCGTGGTTATTGTCCGATTTCGTCCATTTTCAATACCCCGTCCTATGCCCAAAAGAAGTGCACGTACCAAGTTTCGTTAAGATGTCTCAATTTTTACTCGAGTTATCGTGTGCACAGACGGACGGACAGACAGACAGTCACCGCTTAATCGATTTCTCTTTTCATTTTGATCATTTATGTATACATTTGTCTATATCTATCTCGATTCGTTTTGCCTGTTACAAACAACCGTTATGTGAACAAAGTTATAATACCCTTGTGCACAAGTGCGCTCGGGTATAAAAAAAACAATGTAATTTTTAGAAATCTATATCTAAAATGACGAATTTAGAACTGGTTCAAAACTATAGGAAAAGGGATGCAGAACGAACTAGATCTCATATGGCGAATTTTGAACTATGTAGTTCGGAACTACCGAAAAAGGGATGCTGCGGGGGGCTTGTTTACTTTACATAGATTTTTGACTGGCGGGTTTTTCGTTCAAATACGCTTTCAGTCTGCACTTCGCATATGCTTTTTCTTAGTTTGGTAATACAAAACTAAAATTTGTGTTAACATTTTAACATTTTGGAACCTTCTGGAATGTACCCAATAACTTCAAGCACCTCTGCAAATTCATCTACAGCCAAAGTTATGTAAGCGTGTTTTTAAATGCCCGATTTAATTTACATTCATTCAATCAAATTTGATTTCAGATTGAAAACACATTTCTTTGTAAATAATTAAAAGTCGCTACCGTGGTAAAACCAAAAAGACTGTTTGAAAACAACTTGATACTTTTTACGTCTGTTAGCCCGAACACAATGAAAACGACGAGCTACGGACTACAGCTGTCAAATTATTTTAACACGTACTCTTATGTAGATAATTATTTTGGCGACGACCGGGCTACGCGACGGCTGTGGCTGTAGCCAGAGAATAGATCTCTATTTCTATTTTTCCGGCGACAGATAAGGTTCTTCCTCTTCTTTTATGTCAAACTCATACAAATTCATGATGTCGCTGCCGCGTTCAAAAAAATCATGTCGCCATCGACAAAGCGTTTAGATAATGAAGATAACAAAGTGGAAGCTGTGGCCCGTAGCTCGTCGTTTTCAATGTGTTCAGAACTTGTCGATTTTATAACTGGTTCGGAACTATAGAAAACGGGGTTCCAAGCGAACTAGATCCCATCTGTCGAATGTGGGGCTGTTTCTGAACTATAGAAAAGGTAATATGGGGGACAATTTCCAATTCCTATGACATCGGCGTGTTATATTCGCCAGTTGTTTGCATGCAAAAGAGATTTATCGCGAACTAGTAGTGGGTCTAAATCTACTAGAAGCACACCAGTTCAGAACTAGAGATTTTCCCCACAGGGAATTAATTAAGCACACCAACACATTCTCACGTTTAGCTAACGCTTGTTTGTGATAGTGCATGCGCCTGGTTAAATGTTATTCGCCATTTAACATTAAAGACGGTGTTCAAAAGAGAGGAAATGTCAAAATCACTTCTACCTTATTTAATATTTAAAGTTGAGGAGCGAAACTGTTATACTTCGTCAAAAGTCTCATTCGGGGACCCCAGCATTGTGTTGTGTATGTCAATACCTACATACCTTCGTTGACTCATTTACCAGAACCATTGCCCGCTTTACTTTACGTTGAATTTATGTTGCCCAACGAATCTCACCCATTTTGTGCTGTTGCAGCCAGCGATTGCAGAACAAACATTTCTTAAAATTTAAAAAGTAAAAATTTCACTACTAAAAAATTTTAAAATGTTCCTAAAAATTTCAAAGAAATTTGGAAAAGAAATAGCACTTTTTGTTTTTAGGAGTAGGGTGGGAGTGTCATTGATAAACTTAGAGTGAGAGAAAGTTTTTCTTACAAAACCTTTCATTATTGAATCATGGATCTGCCTTATTTGAAAAGCATCATTGTTGCCCACATTAAAAGGTTTACTGCTAGGGAAAAGGGATATTTCCATACCCCATATGCCATGTATGTATGCGTATTTTTTTTAAACAAACCTTCTTGCAGAGATCTTATTTAATTTGCAAAAGCCAACAAAATATTTGCTTAGTAAATGAATTCTAAATTTGTATGGCTCACTTAATTTCAAACGTGTTTTATTTTGCTAAGAAAAATTATAAAAATTAAATTGAGCGAAAACAAAAAGCAAAGCAAAATTAATATAAAAGAATCAACATTGAACTATGTCAAAATGAAAATAAGGGAGCACGAATTTCGATGTGAAGCAAAACTCTCTGGGAAGACAATACCTGTAATAATTGTACCTGCTACCCAATGACTAATATTTTAATTGTTTTTTTTTTATAAATTGATGTAGGGAGTTGCAATTCGATGAAATCCATCATATGAATCAAAAAGTTAATTTTGAATTTTTTATTAGCATTATTGCAAAAAAGGCAAAACAAAATAGGGAAAAAGGCAAGAAAAGGCACTAGGTATTGCAAAAAAAGCAAAATAGGGCACTAAAAAAGACAGAAAATACGAAGAACAATCAAAAAATACATTTCTTTTAGAAATGTTTATATTACAAGTAAAAAGAAAAAATCTATGAACTAGTTTCATTATATGAAAAACAAGCGGGCCCATGCGCAGTCTGCGCAGACAGAAATACACAGTAAACTCATCGCTCTTTGTAGCCACAGATAGAAGCAGACTGTTCTAATAGTTCGCGGAAATAATTATTCTTATAAACACCTAATTTTTATTATACATATGTATATTACAAAGCATTAATGAGATTTATAGTACATCAGAACTTATACATGTTAGGTACATACATACATAAAAACATATTACAAACTGACTGATATATGAGTGTCATGAGTTGAGGGAAACATGGTGTCACTTTGTATACAAAATTGGAGGAGAAAATATATTCTGAATCAACTTTTTGATTAAATGTTTCTTTAAAAGAAACAATAATATCTGAGAATCGTCTTACTCTAGTTTAAAACAAAATGGTCCTCTACCCGGAATATTGGCAAGTTCACAAATGCAAGACCGTTGTTAAATTTACGGATATTCTCCAGCTCACCGCGGACATAAATTGGTGGTAAACTCACCTTGCTCTTGTGGCAACAACAGATGGATGCAGTATTATCAGCTGCCTCGCCTGGATAAAGTTTAGCTAAGCAAAACTCACATATCTTCTCCATGCGTTCAGCACAATTTAATTCTGTCTCATCGTCTTTAAGGAAGAGACGTGCACCGCAATACGTCTTTGGTAGCTTTTCTTGCCGCCTCCTTGCACTGACATCTTCACTTAATCGCTGAAAATATGATGGCACCAAAACACTACTTAATTGGGCAGTGAATTTTGGCCTTTGTACGGCCCGTTGTTTCTGCCTTTGGTTCCGCATACATTCCCCAGCTCGTTGCAAATAGATCTGACGTTGTTGCATATCTTGGTTTATTGGAAGGCAATTACGTTTTTTGCGATCAGCTGACACTCCCATTCACTTTTTTCGAGGCATTATTATGCGTAATTATATTAAATTGAATCCTATAGTAGTAAAAATGGTGATTACGATCATAATACCAAACACCAATATGCTTATCATAACAATAATACTCGTAATAAATGTATTGCTTAGCAGTTCTCATAAAAGAAATATCCGAACATTTTCCCGACAGGGTAGCCACAAACAATATGGGCTGTAAATAAGATTGTGATGCGAAATTTACAAAAAATACCATAATACCAATATACATATGAACGTACTTACCGTATCTACAATTTACGCGAGAAATATATTTCTCAGCTTTTATCATAAGAGGAATAAGAGAATATTTTTAACTGACAGCGCAGACTGCTACAATTCTTATTATTGAAATTCCTATTATTTGGATTACAGTTATGTTCAAGCTTGAAGTCACAATAGCACAGTATTTTGAAGTTAAGTGTTATTATGGTGATGCCACAGATGGCGCGCTTTAACCGCTTCGTTCATGTACGAATTGTGTGGTTTATGTTGCAGAATTGAGTAAGAATTCGTGAATGATTTCATTAAATCATGAAAACTAAAAAAAAAGCGGCATAAATATTTAGCAGCTATCAATACTAATCAAAAGTTTTGAAAAAAATGTTATTTGTAACTTTTTATTATTATAGTTAATATTTAAGTGTTTTCTGATATTATTTTAGACATATAATATATTGGGGGAAAATAGTGTATTTAAAATTTTTATAAAGAAATCATGTTTTCTTGATGTTGTATTTAGAAGTAAAGATATATACTCGTATATAAATATATATAAGAACTGAGGAATACAAAAAAAAAAAAGATCCATCAAGCTACGTGGCTGTCTCCGGATCGAAAAACGAGAAACCAAATCGATCATGTGGTGATAGACGGAAGGCACGGATAGCACGGAAGGCTGGTTTTTATCATCTTTTGGCCATTCTACTTTCTTAATGTTGCGATTGCCGGCTTCATTATCGAGCCTCAAAAGTAACTCGTCTAAACAAGTTGTTTCGTTAACATTCGCAAAATTAAATAATTCTTGTTTATTGTGTTTTAAATGTGCACATATTTTAATATTTGAAATTTTGTTATTTTTATCGTATACAAAATGCGATACTATCGCGGTATATTTTTAGAAAAATTATATGAAAATTTATCGTAAACTTGTACTGTAGGGCTGTCCGTGTAGTTGTTTTCGTTCTATAATTCTATCGTTTTTGTCATAGATCGCGTTTTCATAGCTAAAACATGTTTTGTCGAGTCTTTTAGTTCGTTAATGGTAATGCGTGAAAGTGCGTCTGCTCCCACGTTTGATTTACCTTATATGTATTCAATTGTAAAGTCGTATTCTGACATTTCTAGCCGTATTCTAGCAAGTTTTGAAGACGGGTCCTTCATATTGAAAAGATACACTAAGGGTCGATGGTCAGACTTCACCTTAAAGAGAGTGCCGTAAACATCAGGTCGAAACTGCTTAATAGCAAAATATATAGCTAAAAGTTCTAGTTCTATAATAGGTTTATTTTGTTCTGCTTTGTGGAAAGATTTAGAAGCGAAACATATTGGTAAGTCGTTGCCATTATGATTTTGGCTTAATATAGCACCGCACCCGTTTTTCGAAGCATCTACTCTTATTAAAAATTCCTTAGTGAAATCAGGATATTGCAAAAGTTTAGGAGATATTAAGGCTAATTTTAAGTGTTGAAATGCAGTTTCACAAGCGTTGTCCCATAAGAATTCGACATTTTTTCGACTCAGTCTATTTAAGGGTGCTGCCAGCGACGCAAAGTTAGGTATGAAGCGTCTGTAACAATTTGCAAGCGCAACGAATCGACGAACAGCGTCTTTATCTGAGGGTTTTGTATACTTTTTTATTGCGTTAATTTTTGAATCGTCTGGCAGCAGTCCCTTTTCTGAGCACTTGTACCCTAAAAATGTTACCTCGGAACGAAGAAAATTGCATTTTGTTGGGTTTAGCTTGAGATTAAACTTTCTGCAAGTTTCGAACACTTTAGCTAGATTTTTTAAATGGTGCGCCTCACTACAACCTATAACTATGACGTCATCAACTTACAAAAAAGCTTGATTTGGAGAAATGCCTGAAAAGGCTATTGACATCATTCGAGAAAAAGAATTCGGTGCTACATTTAAACCGAATGGTAAAACTTTCCAGCGAAAAGCTCCCTTGTCAGTGCTGAAAGATGTTATATCTCGCGAGTTTTTATGCAATGGAATTTGATGGAAACCAGAAAAGAGATCTAAAGTCGAAAAGTATTTTGCTCGACCAAGGTTGTCTATATGTCGTCCACACGTGCTAGTGGAAATTTGTCAGCGATAAGCTTTTTATTAACCGCCCTAAAGTCAACGCCCATGCGGTACGATTTTTGGCCGGATGGATCTTTTTTTGGTAATAAAATCAATGGACTGTTATAATTAGAGGAGCTTGGTTCGATTAAGTCATTTCGCAGTAAAGTATCGACTTGTCTATTTATTTCTTCACGTTGTGAGTACGGCAAACGATAGTTTTTGATATAAACGGGAGTCTTGTCATTCAGTCGAAGTTTCTGTTCATAAAAGTTATTGAGTGTCATAAGGTCTGTTTTTAAGGCAAATACATCTGCGTATTGTAAACATAATGCGAGCAATTTGTTTTTAGCATATTTTGGCATTTGTTTTTGTAAAATTAACTTTAATTCCTCTAAAACTTTTGTCTCTTTGGAAGTTTCGTTTATTTTGTAGACATTATAGTTACTTATATCCTCAGCTTTGATGTTATAGTTTCGAACGTGTTTTACCTCGTCCGTATTTATTACTGTTAAAATTGGATTTTTAGTGTCAACGACGCATTTTGCGGTGAAAACACTAGAACAAAGCTCGTGAGCGTCTACGAAAACAGGGGTTTTGGAATTAGTCAATTTAAATAAACGAAAAACTTCACATCTTGGAGGAATTACTAAAGTGTCGGTATTTGAACCGTGCAAAATTGCTATTTTAGTGCTTTCTGTCCCAATGCCGATACTTATACTGTCATTTGCGTAGTTAATAATACATCTGTTCGTCTTTAAAGAGTCCTTGCCTAGTATGCCGTCAGAAGGTATATTAAAACTGTCATCTAATATCTGTCATCGAATATTTGAAAAAGAGAAAAAAAATTAAAATAAAAATAAAAAATTATGAAAATTCCAAAATCTGACTCATGCCTAATGTTGCAAAGAATCGAAGAAAATATTTTTGTAAAAACTTTAAATTGTTTAGAAGTTATGTTTCAAAAAAAAAAAAGTATTAGTATTTGCACATGACTGTACCACTGAAGCTGAAATTCCATAAGAAAAAACAGTAACATATACATATGCATAGATAAAAATGTCCGTGTTGTTTAATAATGAAAATTTGAATATAATATTATAAATGTATGTATATAATATAAATGAAAATTATATGAATGTATGTATGTAATACAAGTGAAGTACAGTAGGTATTTAAAATTTTGTTTGAGAATACAATCCAAAGTTTCAGAAAATATTTAAGTTGTAAAAATTTTAGCAAAGTTTTAAAGGAATATAATGCAAAGTTTTGAATTTATTATAAAATGTTTGAATTTAAGAAAAATATAATGGTGTTTCACAAATAGTACGTCATCCCTAATGTGACCAACCGTACTTCTTTCGGAAGTACAGTACTTCTTTTTTCGCTCTTGTATTTCGTACTTCGAAGTACAGTCAAATGTACTTCTTTGCGATATTTTGTACTTCAATAGGGAGATTCTGCAACCAGTCAGCGACAATTTCCGGATTGCTAGGATATAAATGTGTTTGCGTCAAAAAGTACGATAGCGATTCGAAAATTGTTGCTAACTGGTTACAGAATCTCCTCCCAGGTCCTGTACTTCTCCGATCTTCTGAACTATCGTCACATGGCCTGGACGATAAATTCGTTCAAACCATTAAAGTCGCCGGGGACCGATGGCATCATACCTGCGAAGCTGCAAAGGCCTCTGAAGGTGTCGTGCAATTGGTTTGATCCTATTTATGCGAACTGCGTAAGGACCGGGTACATCCACAAGGTTTGGAAGATAGTCAGTTTTGTGTTCATCCCGAAGGCGGGAAAAGGCTCTCGTTTCCCCTGTTTTTGCTAAAAACGCTAGAGAGACTGATAGACCTGTACATAAGAAATGCGATTCCTGGTGACTGTCTTTCAAGAGCTCAATATACTTATTGCAAGAAAAGGTCGGTGAATACCGCCCTGCACACATTGCTAAAGTGCTCAGAGGAAGCCTTCACGCATGAAGATTATGTAGTAGAGGTCTTCGATATCGAAGGAGCCTTTAACAATGTCACTCCAGAAGCAATAGTCAAGTATATTCATAATCTAGGGATGAAACCAACCTAATAAGCTTACTTCGTGACAGAACAGTCGCGGCGGAGCGGGGGAGCGTCTGCAATCAGTGCAGAGCCCACAAGGTGGTGTTCCCTCTCCCCTGCTCTGGATTGCGGTTGTAAACGACCTTCTAGAGGAATTGGAAAAAGTGGGCTGTCGGGTGATCGCCTATCTAGATGATGTGGAAGTTTTGGTTACGGGACGATTTTTATACACCCTTTTTGATCTGGCTCAAGGTTACCTGAACCAGGTAACTAGGAGAGCGAACAACGGCGGCTGTCGTAGAAGCCTAACATTGTGGAGAGGGTAGGAAAGGCGTCGGTTGCCTTGTACTGCTGTAGGGGAGCTATCGGTAAAAGGTGGGGTCTCCCGCCCAAATTAGTTCATTAGCTTTAGGAAACCAGATTTATGCCTATATTGTCTCAAGGAGCTCTTGTCTGGTGGAACTCACTACAGAAGGCTACACTTGTAAAATAAGAATTAGTGGAGCACTTGGAACCACACATACACTGGCCCTTAACATGCATATGTTGAACCCGCGGATATTGCAAACAGAATTATCACAGTACGAACCGCTATTCGGCTAAGGGAAACCGGGTCCTTTTGTGACAAAAAAAGGAAAAGAAGACGTTTCCCTGCATACGTTACCTCTCAAGGGCTAGTGATGGGGTTTCTGATATGCCATTGTGCGGTTGGTATTCATGCGGTGAGACTAGGAATTTCGGCTGATCCTTTTGTATCAACTTTCAAGAGGAAGATGGAGTGGAATCATCTCCACACTTTCTTTTAGACTGGACGCATTTTGGCTCGCACTTCTGAACACACACTGAGCTCTCAGCGATCGAAATTAGCCGCATTCGATATTTCGTAATCGGCTCGCGGTGTTAACTTAGCCCAACGTAACCTGTGCTTCTTTCAGCTATGAAATAGTTGGTCACATTAGTCATACCCAAAAGCTGAAAACCGCTACTCGTTGATGTTGACTCGTTGATGTTGACTCGTTGATGTTGTTGTTGCTGCAAATGTTGTAGTCGTCTTCTGTGTAGTTGCTACGCAGATATCGCGCCTTGGCTTACCGATATATGTATGTATGTATGCATTTGGCGTTAGGTGGCGTGCTGATATATGCCGTTGTAACGGAGCTACAGTGTTTTTGGCGTTATCTAGTGGCGTGGTCTTGTGCGCCGTTAGGTGTTATATTTTGGAGGTACAGTCGCGCATTAACAGGTCCCAAGTGTTTTTGTTTTTATTATTTTTTTTTGATTTTAATACAGTTTTGCCTTATTTTAGTTCTTACACTTGATTAAGTTTTACTGAGTTTGCTCTTGTATATTTGTTTACTGTACCACCAGCCACTGATTTTATTTTACTTAAAAAGCCACTTTAGCCACCAGCCACTGCACTTTCTCGCATTTTCTATTTAATTTGTCTTTGAAACTTTGGTACTACCGATTTTTTGTTTTTAGTTTTTGTAATATATTTTAAAATGTTGGTACAACCGATTTTTTTGGATTTTTGAGTTTTTTGTATTTTTTTGTAAATTTTCTAGTTTTTATATTTTTTTGTAATTTTTATTTCATTTAAGTTCATTTTAATTTTCTTTTGTATGTTTTTCGTCACATACATATGTATTTTGAGTTTTCTTATAATTTTAAGTTTTATTTTATTTTTTTTCTTTATAGCTGTTTAAACTTTACCACCACCGAAAAAAAGTTAAAGTTTTGTTAAAACCAATTTAATTCAGTTAATTTTTGTATTTAGAATTTATGAATTTTTTATGTTACATTTTATGATAAACTTTTAGTTTCGTTTTTGTAGATGGCCGCCATTTTGTAGGACGGACCCACGGTCGCCATGTAAAGTGGTCTTTCCACTTTAATTAACCGTAGCGTACCTCTTCGCTAGGAACTGTGGCGCCCTGGTGCTCCGCCGGCGCGGCTGCCGGCCAACGTTCCATTTGGTGGAGCCCTAGCGCTCCGCTGGGGGTGCTGTACAAAACCGGTGAATGGTGGAGCCCTAGCGCTCCGCTGGGGGTGCTGCATGAACGCCTTTAATTAGATAACTTACGGGGTGCTCCTGCGGTACTTTGGTGCTCCTTAGGTGCGATAGCACCGACCGGTGCCGAACTCACCAAAATGCACCTGCTGGGCGCTAGTTGACCGACTTCAAATTTTATTTTAATAAAAAGGCAGAACTTGACGGAGCTAAGGTACACGAGCGAATACCGCCAATTTATTTTTCACTTTCTCACTTAAGCCTAGCAGCTGTCATACATATGACAGGGTCGCATTCTAATATCGTAAATTCTTAGTTCTTAAATTTACTAGATTAGCCTAGGGCGTATTCATATAAGGTAGTTTGTAGTAATTCAGTAGGGTTGCAAATTGTATGCTTTTATCGCATTACAGTATTATCGAATATAAGCCCTGGATATGTAAAATATATGTGAAATATATACAAAATTTATTTCAAAGTATACAAAAAATAAAACTACCTGCGTAAAGTCAATTGACCTTGTTTCCGTTGATCTTATTAACTGTCACAATAAAGACTTGAATGAGTACATAACATTAGGCCATATGTCTCCAATGGAAAATATTGATTTTGATATGCCAAATTACTTTATCCCGCATCAGTGTGTCTAAAGACCCGATGCCGCAACTACCAAGTTACGCGTAGTTTTCGATGCGTCATGCAAAAGTTCGACACAAGTTTCACTAAATGAACCTTTGATGGTTGGCCCAACTATTCAACCAGAATTATTCAGTGTACTAATACGCTTTCGTTGTCGCAAATGGGCCACAACCGCAGACGTTACTAAATGTACCGCCAAGTAGCCATTATTGACGATGATAAGAGATTTCAGCTAATTCTATATAGAGAAAGCCCAACCAATCCAATTCAAAAGTATTGCCTGAATACTGTAACGTACGGTACAACGCCCGCTCCATTTTTAGCTGTTCGATGTTTTAAAGAGTTGAGTGTCATATATTCAGACCAATATCCACTCGGTTGTAGGGTAATCCGAAATGAGTTTTATGTAGATGATATGCTTATCTTATGCCGACAACATACATGAGTTGCTACAAATTCAAGAAGAGCTCGTTACGATTTTAAGTGTAGGAGGATTCAGCTTGGCAAAATGGCACTCCAATTATCCAAATTGCAAAATGAAGAGGAGGAGAAATCGTTGGAAGCGGACGAAACCAGCACAGTTAAGGCGCTCGAAGTCACGTGGTCTCCGAAAAAAGACAAAATAAAATTTAAAATCGACCGAACTCCACTTGAAATAAAAGTAAGATGGTATTACCAAAGCAGCAGTATTTTAGCCTCGGGGATTCTTAAAGTCATAATGCTTAAAATTTGTCAGAGGCATTTTTGTTTTTGAACTTCTGCTGTCAACTTATTATAAGAATTCGCCTTGGAATAAATACTAATTCTTTATAAAACAATAAAACATTCAACGAAAAACGTATAAATATGTATGTAGCACATAAAATTGGGCCCAAATCATGGCATCCGTGATCAAATGAAACACGATTCGAATCAATTGAAACAAAATAACTTGTTTCTCTCAAATACATTTTGAACTGAAACAGCTAACTCGCTACCAAAAGCCGTAGTCTCAAAAAGAAAATTTCGATTCGCATCTGAGTCCATCACGGATGCCTTGACCCAGGCGCTGCTGCATTAAACAACAATTACTCTGCACTTCAAATTTTTTTTATTAAAATTAGTTTTGAAATGCTTGAATTTTTCACACCATTGGTTTCGCAGTCTCCCACAAAAAACGTATTGCAAACGAAAAATATTTCCATAAACTGTTGATAGAGATGCAATTTCACTTTTAAATTGGTTAGGGTCAGAGTTAGCTTTTCATTTTAATTTAAGATTCGTCCGATGGCAAAATATGGACATACATTTACACTGCGATCTCTTTGCTTTCTTTCCGGAAAATAGTGGTAGATTTTTAGCCTTTGTTGGTAAAAATGGTAGAAAATAAAACAGAGCTACAAAGTTGGTA
>NW_023458555.1:114767991-114768159 GCF_013731165.1 Rhagoletis pomonella
GATCTACAAATAAATTGGTAAAGTCCCAGCACTGGTACCACGACTAGTAAATATGTTGTCCAATGAAAGTATACAAATTCATGGCTTCTGTGATGCTTCCCAACGTGCTTATGGTTGTTTTTTATATATTCGAAGAACACATGATAATGTTGTTACATCGCGACTGTT
>NW_023458555.1:114768259-114768414 GCF_013731165.1 Rhagoletis pomonella
GACTGCCAAATCTAAAGTGGCGCCGTTAAAAACCAAAAGCCTCCCCCATCTCGTACTTTGTGCCGCCTTGTTACTAACAGAATTATACAAAGTAATTGAGCCACTTGTGCTTTGGTCTGACTCAGAAATAGTGCTTTCTTCTCCTTCTTTTTTTT
>NW_023458555.1:114768424-114784415 GCF_013731165.1 Rhagoletis pomonella
GCAGGCACTACGAAAAATTAACACTTAACTTAGCTATCCTCAAATTCGCAATTTTTTTCTATTAATTTTAACGCTTATTTCCACTAACTGAAATTCAGTGGCATTTGCGGTCAAATGAGTGAAAACAAATTGGCAAATGGGATAAAAAAATGGTCTTTGGTTTGATTTAGATCAGAATAGGCCTTCAGGCGTGTACATGCGCTGCTAAAGCGGCTTTTTGTAAGTTTTTGGCCCATACTATCTTCGATCAGAGTGTCCCGATTTGGCGATTTCGCGCCAATTTGGCGATTTTTTTTTTTATATTTCCGCGTAAAAACTTAGGAAATCGCCATTGGCGGTTTTTGGGAATTTTTTTCCTTCAAACAAATTTTTTCCAATTATAAAATTATACAAAACTTAGTTTTTAACGATAATTTTACAGAAGAGGCTAATAAAATGTGTGATAAACTTGAAAAAGACTGTCAAAAATGTTCAATCACCCTAATCGACGAACTTTTGAAACGATTGCCTAGTCAATTAAATACTTTTAAAAAGCTTTGATTTTGTCACCAGAAAAGTGTGTGAATCACAAGAGGGCAAGTTTCAGAGACCTGCCAATTCACTATTTGACTTTGAAGGAAAGAAAAGCAGCAAAAACTGAATATTTAAATCTTTTAACTTTCCCATGGACTAACCTTTCGCAGAACCATTCCATCCGACTCTGAAGAATTTTGGATAATTTCTTACGGAGTGAAAACCGCAACAGGCAATAAAATGTTTGGAAATATAAGTAAATTCATATTATTATCCTTGCCGCACTCACATGCTTTGTTGAGCGCGTTTTTTTCGTAATGAATTCAACAAAAACTAAGATTCGAAATAGGATGCGGTTGGAGAGCCTTTATTCAATAGTTCGCATAAACTGTTACAGTGAAACCCGCTTAAGTAACCAACATATTTGGGCAGTGTGTATTTTTGAATGTAATCTGAAGAAAATCCCTCTCTTAAGTACCTCCCCGCTTATTTACCCAACCCGCCTAAGTACCTAAATTTTTCGTACCCCATTTACCATTTTACCTATAATTTTCCACTTTTAAGTGCTCTTTTAAAATTTCTTAAAATATTTACATATTTTGAAATTCAGTGGCAGCGTTGCACACCTTACAAAAATTACAAAAATCAACGGTAATTTTTAGCCACTTGAAACTTGCACATTATTATACTAAAATTGAATGGCCTATAAGACTGCATACTCAAACAAGTAAGAAAGTCTAAGTTCGGGTGGAGCCGAACATTAAATACCCGGCGCAAGTATTAAATATATGTTTTCCACCTTTCCGAAAGCTACCGCTACATGATAAGCTGGGGTGTATACATTTTAAGTATACTAGCGTCCTTAAATTTCGAAATATTGAAATTTCAAGCATATCTGAAATTTACCGTTATATGAAAAGCGGCCTCAATTTTAGTCCGATTTCAACAATTTTCAACGGTTTGCTTTTAAGTGGCAAGCACAATAACCATACCGAGCTTGGAACAAATTGCTAGAACGGTTAGCGAGATACATATATGTGATCACAAGTGGGCGGTGCTACGCCCATTTTCCAAAATTTTGTCATAAACGTATTTCTTGGTAAAGAATTGTTGCAATCATCAATTTTGAATAAATTAGCTTCAATATTTACTGATTTATCGAAGATTTTGTATTTCTCGAAATTACCGTTATATGGGATGTGGGCGTGGTTATTGTCCGATTTTAGAAATTTTCGGCCAGTTGGTATGCTGTACCAGGACCAACAACTGTGCCAAGTTTGGAAGAAATTGGTGTAGCGGTTACCAAGATATACACATGTAACCATAAATGGGCGTGGCTACGCCCATTTGCCAAAATTTTGTAATATTCTTATTTTTCGTCTAAAACTCATTGCAAATATCAATTTTGAGTGAATTATCTTCAGTAGTTACTAAAATATCGCAGTTTCGTTTTTTTTAAATTTTCAGCCATTTAGTATGCTGTACAAAACCAACAACTGTGCCAAGTTTGGAAGAAATTGGTGCAGCGGTTACCAAGATATACACATGTAACCATAAGTGGGCGTGGCTACGCCCATTTTCCAAAAATTTATAATATTCATATTTTCCGTCTGAAACTCATTGTAAGTATCAATTTTGAGTGAATTATCTTCAGTAGTTACTAAACTATCGCAGTTTTCGTATTTCTTAAAATTACCCTTATATGGGAGGTAGGCGTGGTTATTATCCGATTTCGCCCATTTTCAATACCATCCGTCCCCCAAAAGAAGTTCACGTACCAAGTTTCGTTAAGATATCTCAATTTTTACTCGAGTTATCATGCGCACAGACGGACGGACGGACGGACAGACAGTCACCGCTTAATCGATTTCTCTTTTCATTCTGATCATTTATGTATACATTTGTCTATATCTATCTCGATTCGTTTTGCCTGTTACAAACAACCGTTATGTGAACAAAGTTATAATACCTGTGTGCACAAGTGCGCTCGGGTATAAAAACACTTCTGGGAAAAAATATTTTAAATTTTTAACATAGTTTACAAGGTCTTATTTAGCGTATTGTGTGAAAGACTGAAGCCCACCGTCAATGAACTGATTGGGCCTTATCAGTGTGGCTTTAGACCTGGCAAATCCACCATAGACCAGGTATTCACAATACGCCAAATCTTGGAAAAGACCCGCGAGAAAAGGATCGACACTCACCACCTATTTGTCGACTTTAAAGCCGCTTTTGACAACACTAAAAGGAGTTGCCTATACGCCGCTATGTCTGAATTTGGCATCCCCTCAAAACTCATACGGCTGTGTAAAATGACGTTGAGCAATACCACCAGCTCCGTCAGAATTGGAAAAGACCTCTCCGAGCCGTTCGCCACAAAACGGGGTTTCAGACAGGGCGACTCCCTTTCATGTGACTTCTTTAATCTGATGTTGGAGAAGATAATAAGAGCTGCAGATCTGAACGGCTCAGGAACAATTTACTACAAGAGCGTGCAATTGCTGGCTTATGACGATGACATCAACATCATCGGTAACAAAAACCGCGAAGTCTGTTCTGCCTTTTCCAAGTTGGATAGGGAAGCAAAGCGAATGGGTCTGTTGGTAAACGAGGACAAGACGAAGTGTCTCCTGTCATCAAACAAGGAGTCAGCACATTCGCGCCTTGTCACCGACGTCACTGTTGACAGTTACAATTTCGAGAATGTAGAGAATTTCGTTTACTTGGGAACCAGCATTAACACCGATAATAATGTCAGCATTGAAATCCAACGTAGAATCACTCTTGCCAACAAGTGCTACTTTGGACTGAGTAGGCAATTCAGGAGTAAAGTCCTCTCTCGACGTACGAAAACCACGCTCTATAAGTCACTCATCATGCCCGTGCTGGTATATGGCGCAGAAGCATGGACAATGACAACATCCGATGAGGCGGCTCTTGGAATGTTCGAGAGAAAGATTTTGCGAAAGACTTACGGGCCTTTACGCGTTGGCGACGGCGAGTACCGCAGACGATGGAACGATGAGCTGTATGAGCTTTACAACGATATAGACATAGTCCAGCGAATTAAAATACAGCGGCTCCGCTGGCTTGGTCATGTCGTTCGAATGGACACCGACGCTCCAGCTCTGAAAGTATTCAACTCGGAACCCGCTGGTGGTAGCAGAGGAAGAGGGAGGCCCCCACTGCGATGGAAAGATCACGTGGAGAAGGACTGGGCTTCACTTCGTGTTTCCAATCTTCGTAAGTTGGCACAGAAGAGAAACGACTGGCATGCTTTGCTGAACTCGGCCAAAATCGCTTAGGCGGTTACAGCGCCAAAAAAGAAGAAGAAGAAAGATATGTAAATCATTCAGACACTACAGATGATTTTGAAGAAATTGAGGAAATAGCTGTTCTCGCCTTATTATAGGTTTTTATTTAATTTTTAGCGCCGAGCTCTTAAAAGCGGATTGGGCGATTAATCTATTAATATGAGTTATATTAAATTTAATAATTATGCAGTCCTATTGCCAAATGTGTTGAAACAAATATTTTTAAACAGTATGCGTATTTTTAAAGAAAATTGTTTGTACATCACTATTATATAAGTGATTTGTGTTATTTATTATTACCCTCTGAAGGTATTATAATCGTTTTTGGTTTCAAAAACTATATTATAACAAGATCTCATTTTTAAAATAAACGATTTGTTAAGTCCATTTCACGAATTTTATATAAAAAAATTGCAATTTTTCGCGATTTTTTTCAGAAATTGCGCTTTTTTAACAATCTGGATACCCTGTTATCAATAAAGGTAGGGATAAAGGAAAGAAAGTTGTGTTCAAATATGTCGAAAAATTTTTTTTCCAAAATATGACATTATGAAAACCAGCCTTTATTCGCCCATACAGTCCAGTGTCTAGGATGTCTGGATGTCTTCAAATTTAATATTTTTAGATGATAATATTTTTATTTGACCCATACTCGATTTTTGATTTCTGGAAATATATTTAAAATGCTTTCGAAGTTACTTACGGCACATTGATTATTTTCTCAAGATTTGCTGCACCTATTAATAGGAATCGGATAAATTAGCAGACTTCCTGTTGTTTTATAAAAAGCTGAATAAAGAAGTATATTTCGCAAAGTGTGTTTTTGTCTTTTCGCCAATACTTTTCAGTAGTCAAATTAGGCAAAAACATTGTTTCTCCGATTCCCATTAGACTATATTCTATAGATATAAGCACAGTTAAAACACTAATCATGTTTAAAGTACATCTATCTTTGGTATTAATGTTTTAAATAAAATTTATGAAAAAAAACTACAAATTAATGATGTAACATTTTTTAGGTACAATCTGTCTCATTTAGGTACATTTATTTTGTGATATTAGATACATTCTGAAATTTCCATTTTTCATCCCTGCTACACACTTACATACATATGTATGTGCAGAAAAAAGTTCCCAGCGGTTGAAACTGGCCTGAAATAATGCCTTCTCTCAGGGCTGAATGGTAATAGTAAGCCCTGAGTTTTTAACACACCTCATCATTTCTTTTTCACATTAGAATGCCATTCTTACTGAACACCTGACATCTTATAGGTAATATCCAGGCCTGAATATCCCAAAGAGTATTCCTTCGTTAATTCAGGCAATACTGAATAGGTGGGGACATTTCAGGTCTTCTATTAGGGACGAAATACTCAGGCCCGATTACCAAAAAGCAAAATTGGCATTATATTAACAGAAACCTATTTTTAACTTGGGTAAATTGCAGGACCCAATGATAAACTTACCATCTCACTGTAGTTGTCATTGATGTCCTTTTCTAATTTATCAAGGTCTTCCTTGTTTAAAATTGGAAAGTAATTGGACTTCAGAGCTGACGCTTTATCCAGTTTAAAAATCGATTGTAAAATTGTGGTTTGTTTTGCGATCGTGTCGATAATTTGTGCTTCCATTTTTTCGATGCGGTCCAGCCTTTTTCCCATTTTTTGCAGCTCACCCATCACACCCTCCATAGGTAGAACTATATGTATGTTTGTAAAAAAGTCTATCGTTAGAAAAGGCTGAAAACAACTAAGAGGTAACAGATACTACAGTTAGCGTAATTGGATTTTTCTTACCTTTTTCGCCACAGTTTTGGTCTGCCCCGTCATCAGATGTATTTGATGAGTAAAGTTTTTGTTGAAGCGCATATTGCGTTGAAATTGTTTATTTATGTATTTTGCTTTTAAATCTATTGTATTTACACTGTCTTGTCTTAACGGATTAAAATCAATTAACGTAGTCTCTTCCTCTGTTTTAGCATGTTCATTGCTGTGGCTATTTATTTTCGCCCAAGCAGCTTTTCGTTCTTTTCTTATAAGGCACTTGAGATGAACGTTGCTAACACTCGCCATTTTTATTTTGTAATATTAATTGGCTTTTTCTTACCTATTGCAGTAATATTTCTATTTATATTTTTATAATTAGTTGTATTTTAATTGTTGTATTGTTTTTTTATAAATAAGGGTACTCATCTATACGCGCAAGTTTCGTATTTGAGCAACTGGGCAACTTTGTGCAGCACGTTTCATGAGGACAATTTCATATTTTGTGCAATATCTGGCAGTTAATTATTTGACAAGTCTTAATTTAAAATGTTATACAATTTGAAATAAAAATGCCGAAAGAAAGCAAAAAGCGACAGTTTCTCAAGTTATACGAGCAAATATCAATCACCGATTTAATAACATTAGAATTTTTTGGAAAGCATGATGGTAAAAGCTCAGTAGGTATTTATATGCAATTTTAAATCCCTCATTTACAAATTTCCCAGATAAGCAACGGAAGAAAGAGTATGAAATTCTGGAAGAATTTGCGCTTGTACTAGCGATCGCCCAGAACAATCGCTATTTAATGCCATTTATGCATCACTCGGTTCCGAAGTCGAAATGTTTTTATACCGAAATTCTACCAAACTTGGATGAATTCAGATTTAAACAGATTGTACGAGTCAGTTGGTTTAGTTTTCAAAAAAATCTTAACTTAATCAAAAATGATGAAGCTTTTCATGGTCCACGGGAATGCAAACAGTTCCCTGTGGAATTACAGTTGATAATAGTTTTGTTTTGTTTGGGTTCAAGTGGAGAAGGTTTTTGGTTTTTTTGGTATTGGTGATGGTGGAACGATTCAGGTAATCGTTGAGCATAAGGTTTGTATCATTTCTGATCTAAAATAACTGATTTCAGAATATTAATGATCGAATTTTTAAGGTAGTGTTGGGTTTAAAAAAACGGTTCTTGTACTGGCCAAAAGCCTCAGAGCGAAAAGAACTCGTTTTAGCAACTATTGGCGAATTGCCACACTGTGTTGGATATATGTATATATATGTATGTGCAATTCTTCAGTCCAGCTGAATGGAGAGCTGCTGATAGTGCATATAAATTGACTGGCACCGTTGTAACTCCATTCAGGATGAACTCATTGGAAGGGACTTCACAAGAACGCGCTGGTTGCAACAAGAAATTAAGTCGTTACCGTATTGGAATTGAGCATTGCTTTGGAGTAATGAAGGAACGGTTTAGTAGTTTGAAGGAGTTACGAATTCAAATTAAAAACAGTGAATGCATTAAACGGGCTTCTGAGTGGATATTAGTTTGTGCTATATTACACAACATTTTAGTAGATCAACTAGAATCTGATTTCACAATCCCACATGACTTAGATATTTCGCAGGAAATACCATACGAACCCAACATTATATCATCAAATAACAATCACCCAACTAGAGAAGTTGAAATTAAAAGAAGAGCACTGTTAGAAATTATGAAATAAAGTGCAAAAACTAATAGCTATACTCACAGTGAACCAAATAAAAACTGCTACGCGACGCGATGTTTATTATTTTTTATAAAAGTATAGCTAGTTACTTAACTAAAATCATATGAATTTAAATTTCAGCTTTGTGCAAAAGTTATGAAGATTCCGTAAAGTTTGACCGAAATTTCTAACTTTTTGATCAACATCTTTAGACAAAATTTTGGTATTCAGTTTTATAACCCATCAAATTTTAGTAGAAAAAAGTGCAAATTTTAAGTAGTTAGGACTTACCGTTGACTTTTGACAATTTTTTTTCCTGGGGATGCCAGTCATTTTCTTCCATACGAAGTACAATGTTCGATGAATTTTGTATATGGAGAAAATGAGCAACATCTTCTGAAAAAAAATTGCCAAAAATCAAAAGTAAGTCCTACCTACTTCAAACTTCCACTTTATTATACTAAAATTGATAACGCTACAAAACTGCATACCCAAACCCAAAATCTTTCTAAGAAATCTAAATAAGAATATCGAAATGTTTACGATAGTTTGTTTATTTTTTTAAATACCGCACAAAGTTTGAAATTTGGATTAATACGGGCTTTGTTGCAGTTGCAAGAAGCTCTCAATATATACCATGTATTCAATAATATGTATGTATTTATGTTAATATTAATTACTATTATTAATAAATTAGAAAGATAAGTGTTGATTACAAAAAAATATTTAATGATCAGTTTTATATTTAAGTTGTAACTCATACTTCCGCAATCTTACCTCACTTTCAATTTTTAGTTTTTCCACTTCCAAATTCTGCTCTACATTTATTTTTTTTCATCTCCAGTTCTCTTAATGTTACTTCTTTTTCTAACTCAAACTTATCCATCTCGATTTGAAGTTTCTTTTCCTGCAGGGAAAGAAGCATTGCAAGTGGGTTTGCGCTTTTAGATTTGGGAGTTTCCTGTCTACTATTTGGCACAGAGTTATTTAATACACTCAACTCAATAAAAGATTATGGATCTTCTAATGTCTCCGGAGAGACAACGATGGGATTCTCAAGCCTCTCATAGCCACATTCAGGATTCAATGCTTGCATATTGGTTTTTTCTATTAGTATGTCGTCGATCGTCTCCACCGATGTCTCAATAATGTTGCAGGGATTCACTCCTCGCCTTTGTCCGAAAATCTGCTCAAGAGTATTCCAATGGGGGCAATTTTTTTGTATGTACTCTTGAACACTTTTTTCTTCACCGGCAGCTAAAAGACCAGCTCCAGTTTGGTTTTTTCCAGTTTAAAACGTTGACGCTTTACTTTCGGGAAAGATGTTTGCTACTTTCATTAAATTTTATTAGTTTAATTTATATTTCAATAAATATTTAAGTCTTACCTCAGTCATTTCATAGAATCGTTGAACACAAATCAAAACGAAAATAAACAAAACAGTTGATTGAGGGTTGCACATCACGCTGCGTAAGTTTGCGCTACAAAATCTCTACGCAAAGTTGCCTTATTTGTGCAAAAGGCTTTCCATACAACATTTCATTTGCGAGGGTTTAAAAATGCACAGTTTGCCCACTTTGCGAGGGCTTTGCGCCTTTACATGACCACCCTTAATATATTTAAAATTACGCAGCAATTTTCCTGTGCCTTTATTTAATTTGAGATAAAAAAGTAAACGACGTGTCATTCAACGGTTGCTCATGCTCGTTTGGGAAATTTTTGGGATGTCTAAAACTAGCTCAAATGGAAATGCTTATTCTAAAATCAGGTAAAAACTCTTGCCTGTGATTTCAGAGCTAACCAGATGCGATATCACAACTGATTGCAGCAGGTATAGCAATTGTCAACCGCTGGGCAGCAATTTTCCTGCATGATACAAAAAAAGAAGGTAGTTTCACTTTTATTTTTTTTTTGACATAAACTGTGCTTACTGACGTTTCTACTTTTGGTAAATTGTTGAAGTAGCACTGCCACCTAATCAAATAACTATTTTGGAAATTTTAATATTTTTTTAAGGAATTTTTATTTTATTAAAAAGTAAATTGTAACACACGAGGTGAATGTACTTACATGATTGTTCGTATTAAAACAGCTCCGTATTGATTTAAATTGCTATAAATGTAAGGCACACCAAAAATTTAGCATTATCTTTTACATGATATATTATATGCAGTTGGTTCTTTAAGAAACTAAGTAGGATGTTGCTTTATTTCGGATTCCAGGGAAGCATACTCACGCTACTCCTATTGGTATCGCGTTTCGCTCTAATTGGGCGCATCCGTTCCTCCGGTTAAAATCTTTCACGGAAAAGTGCTCGGAACACACAAACGATACTGGTATCGCCGGGAGTCGAAAAAACTGTACGTTAGTTTTTTCGCAATTTCTTCTGTTATTTTTGCAGCTCCTAAATATGCAGCTCATCTTACTAAAACACAATAAAAAACAAAAACAGTAAATGCATATTTTATGTGAATACAATGCAATGTTTCAATTACCTTCCGTTTTATACTCACTATCGCTAAAAGCTTTAATTTCTTTTAAATAATTATTTTTTTTTTTTTTGAAGTAGGTAATCAATCACTTTTTTACTTCTTTTTTCCTTACTTTTGTCAAAGAATATGGTAGCTCGATTTCAAAAGAAAATGCCAAAAGCACAGTTTACGTCAAATAGGAGCAATGGTGGCTAAGGAGAAGAAGTGAAACTACCTTTAAATATTTGTATCATGTTTTCCTGTGCCTTTTTTATTTAAATAGGATTTATTTAAATAGGATTTCATTAGATTCTAAAAAAAAATATTATAAACCTTTATAGAAACTCATAAGACTATTTTTGAAATGAATTTAAAAAAAAGTTTAAGCTATATAATGTCAGAGGAATATACGTTGGTTATAGATGTTCAGGGATTTTAATAGGAAATTTATTGCTAAAGAAGTCAGCATATCAACATATAATTCATATATAACAACGTTTCTTATTCAACCTCCTTTTGAAGAATCTAAGTTGACGATACGGGATAAAACAACTCATAACTGGTTATATAATAATCATCATGGATTAAAATGGGAAGATGGTGATTCGACTTTAATGACTGTTATTGAATATATCCATACAGTAATGAAAAGAGAAAATTATATATTCTATGCTAAAGGATCGGAGAAAATCAGATGGATTCAACGCTTATTCGGATACGATATTATTTTATATCATTTAGATAATTTAAATTGTCCAAATTTAAAGAATTTATATAATAAAAATAAAAATATAAATACTTGTAAATATCATAATAATTCTATGATATGTGCTGAAAAAATGTAACAATATTAAGAAAATTTATTTCTTCATTAAATATCTAATTTTAAATATAAATAAACTAGCTGTACCCTGCCACGCTTTGCTGTGGCATATTCCTGTTATATAGATAATAAATTATTAACGAAACAAAGCATACGTTTCATATGTGTTTGGTTATGTAATAAGTACTTGTGCGCACACAATATTTGTTGTTTTTCCATTCTCTACATAGATTTAAAGCATTATTGATTGTAATTCCGAATGTCAATCGAATTGGAAATTGCAATATTTTAAATTAAAATGGTGTATCACTCGGAATCATGGGAACTCTTCACCTTTAAAAGGTCTCCTTAAAATCTTTACTTACACTACTTTCTTCATCAATTTCATAAATGCGAGTCGCATGCCGTTGCAAAGTTTTGGCTGATTAATATTCCGCAACATGATAATTGTCACACCTATTCTCAATTTCAGTGTGCGCGTCTCCCTGGAAGATCAATCGAGTTAAAAAGTTCGGTTGGATCGTCTTTTTCCACAACGGTGTTTATCGACGTATATGCTATTTCCTCACGTTGAATGCTGGATTGAATAACATTAGTGGTATTCACCAAAGTGAGCAAGTGGCCTGGCAGTCTAGTAAAAGAGCTGATCAGCTCAAGCAACGACTGTTGTCAATACCACTATTATTTAGTTGATAGACCTCCTTATTCCTCGCAGCATGAATAGCCCGTTCACTGAGCCAATCGGGATTCTTAAAATTAATTTTCTTAATAAAGAAACATTCTTTCGATCAGTTCCCCTTTCAATGGTTTGGAAGTTACAAAAATTATCAGGCCATAAAACTCCTCTTAATCTCTCATTGACTGGCAGCTTTCCGTTCCCAGTGTCCACTAATTGTAGCGAGAATACTTCGGCTGCAGTGTATGTATGTTCGTCTTGTCGCAATATTGACTATTTCAGGCAAGCATTTATCTCGTCCGCTAGTGTTAGAGCGCGGTTACCCACAAACGTGTACGTAGCGTAGCGTAGAAGTACGTAGAAAGATATTAAGTATGCTGTTGATAGAAAGAGAGAGAAGCAACGTCTACGTCACGGTCATGCGGTGGTGAGTTTTTGTTAACACGCATATCCCATAAGATAGATCGTGTCAGCTGACACGTTCTCCGTTTTTACGTCCGTGGGTAACTGCGCTTTTAATCGAGAAACTACAGACAATGTTTGCGTAAAATCTCCTGCGAGCAATATCAATGCATTCCCGAATGGTTGAACGTTTCCACGCAAATCTCGCAACAATCGATCAAGAACCTCAAGCGACTTTTTATGTGCCATGGTGCACTCATCCCAAACAAAGAGTTTAAATTTTTGTAATACATTTTCCATACCGGATGCTCTGGAAATATTGCACGTGAGAGTTTCGATGTTTTATATGTTCAATGGCAGCTCAAGAACTGAATTGGCAATGCTTCCACCTGGTAACAATGTCGCAGCGATTCCAGACGAAGCGATAGGTAAGGTAATGTATTTTTTTGATCGAACCGTTGCCAGAATCCATCTGATAAGGAATATTTTCCTAGTTCCTCCTGGCGCATCCAAGAAGATGGTCCCCCAACTCCGTTCTTTATCATTTGCATATTCTTCTTCTGCTTTGGGTTTGTAACTGCCTAAGCCATTTTGGCCAGTCCTTCCATTCTGTGCCAACTTGGCCTCTCCATTCCATTGGTAATAGGTACCCCTATTCCTCTCCTAACACCAGCGGACTACGATTTGATTTCTTTCACACCTGGAACTTCGGTTCCTATTGGAACGACAATGTCTAAGCCAGCGGAGCCGCTGCATTTTCATTCCCTGCATTATGTACATTTCGTTGTAAATCTCATACAACTCATTGTTACATCGTCTACGGAAATCCCCGTCGCGCACGCGTAGAAGCCCGTAAAACTTCCGTAAGATCTTTCTCTCGAACACTCGAAGAGCCGTCTCATCGGATGTTGTCATTGTCTAAGCTTCTGCGCCATATAACAGCTCGGGCATGGTGAGTGACTTATAGAGTGCGGTTTTTGTACGTCGAGAAAGGACTTTACTCCCGAATTTTCTACTTAGTTCAAAGTTGCACTTGTTAGCAAGAGTGATTCTGCGTTTGTTTTCCATGCTGATATTTTTATCGGTGATAATGCTGGTTCCCTAGTAAACGAAATTCTCCACTTTCCCGAAATTATAACTGTCAACAGTGACGTGGGTTCGAAGGCGCGAATGCGCTGACTGTTTTTTTTTATGACAGGAGATACTTCGTCTTGTCCTCGCTTACCAGCTTGCAAAAGACAGAAGACACTTCGCGATTTTTGTTACCGCTGATGTCGATGTCATCGGCACACGCCAGAAATTACACGCCCTTGTAAAAAAATGTTCCTGCATGGCTCGGTTATGCAGCTCTTATTACCTTAACATTTGCATCATGCGATTGTAGTTTGGGAATCCTTGATCGGGAATAGGAGTTCATAATAGTAATGATAATTATAATCTTAATAATATTATCTCATGTTATTCAAAATTCCTTATCCTACTACGTATGCTATGGCGACCGCAAACGAAATTGTTTACGAATAAAAGTTAACTTATTTACAATGCTAGGGAATGATGTCAACAATTTTAAGTTTTCATAAAGTATTTTTTAAACAGCTTTCAAACGAAAGTTATTTGTTTTCGTTACTCTTTTATACTTTTTTATTTGTTTCAGTAGTTTTTAGCATTGTATAGGCTTACAAGTATGGAAAGCGCCATTTTGTTTGTTTACATTTGAAAACAGCTGAGATCACCTGATTTTCAATTCTCTCATTCTCCGCACAGAGTTACATTCAAGTTTCAGAAAAAACTTTAAAATGTAAATTGAGAAATATTTTAGAAAAATGTGTTTTTATTCATTTGAATTCAATAAAAAAGACATTAAAAATGCATGCCAAGTCTTGCATTTCCAATAATAACGATAAATGTGTATGTTCCAGGCAATAATTTAAAATATTTGTGAAACTTATCGTTTTGCGCTTAAATACAACAATGTGTGTAAAATTCGTTGTCATCGCTTCTGTTTTGAATATCATATTCGTGCCTGCCGGTGGAAAAAATAGGTAAATTTGCATTTGTTTTCAAGAAAACATATCAGTTAAAATATATTTCTTTCCAGAGCGACATAGATGATAAATTTGTATGATGAATATCCCGGAAAAACTTTTCCATCAAAATTTCTATTCTAATTTGCATTTGAATTATGATATCAACAAAGATGCCTTGGGACGTATTTTTTGAAGACAATTTTCTTAAAAATCTTGAGATTGTTGATTTATTTTAGAATTAAAAAAGGTAGTTTATATTAAAAAATATATTTACACTAGCAGTATGTAAATTACTTTTATTACGAATTGAAACGATTTTAATGAATATTCATAGTTACCATTCATAGTAGTATGAGAGTTTGATCTAAATGCATATTTGACAAGAAAGATAGAATACAAGATTGCGCCGTCCTGGCGGCGATGACATATCTGTACAAAAAGTAATAAAAGTCGAATTGGATGTTGAAAGAAAATGTGAGAACAGCAAATTTTCATAATAATAAATTTTTCGATAAGGAACGTGTTTTGATTGTGCTAATTTGTAATAGCCTTATTCATAAACAATAAAGTAGCTTAAAAAAGGCTTATAAATTGAAAAATGTTTGTAAACGGCAATTTAAAAAGCTTTTTAAAATTTTTATTTTTTATTAATAAGGCAATAAAAATATATGATTTACAATAACTTTTAACAAAGGAAATACGAAATAAGGTGATTTTTGCGGAAGTGGGTATTAGTGAATTTCAGTGCATTTAAAGTTTCTGAGGTTTCGCTTACTTTTAGATCAGAATTGTCAAAATTGAGAAATTCAAAGTACCAATACAATAATCATCGAAAAGAAGATTGCGCCCTGCTGTGATGATGAGTAAATTTACCACAATGAGGAAGAATATAACAATTAAGTGAAAAAATTTTATTTTTACAAATTTAGTGTGCAGTAACGCGTTTCAAGATCGATATTTCAGACAAATCGTTAATGAACAACTATTTTTCTTCCCGTCTGCTTTGGTTTTGGCAAGCAAGTTGATTAGTTCGTGCCGGCGATCAAGTCATTTCAACCACAAAATACTATTATTTGCAAGAACCATCCACTAAAATTGTAACCAAGTTTTTATTATTTATTAATTCCTTTTTGATATTCAGCAATAGCAAGAAGGAAAAAAATTATAAACCAAAATTAGTAATATTTTTATGAATGTAGTTATAAAAGTTCACAGAGGAAACGCCGGAAAACAATGTATTGGCAACAACATAAAATGTATGGCAATTAAGATGTCAACCGAATAATAACTACGATAAAAAAGCATGAGAGAAGTGTGCGAAAAACGGTCAACAAATTTCTTATAAAATATTTTGATTTTTGCTGGGTGTAAATGAAAACTCAATGAGTATTAAGGAAAAGAAAAATTTAAAATAATAAACAGAAAAAAGATGGGTGCACCAAAACTTGAGTTAAATGTTTTTCCCAAATTCTTAAAAAGTAAACAAATCGATTTTTCTAATGTTACTTTACATCTATTTTCTTTTTTATGAATAAGGCCATAAGCATGTACCCTTTTTATAAATACATCTTATAGCAATATGCTATATATTTATTTATACACTTTTTGGCTGGCGAAATATGTAATTTTTCAACTTAATAAAAAAGCCACATTACTTTTTTTTTAATATTGAATGGCGCAACACAACAACTCTTTTTGTTGCACGAAACCCTTGAACACGTGCCTGTCATCTATTTCTTCTGTTTCGACATTTCGGTATTTTCCATTTCTTTCATTTTGACGTCATTCGCATTGTCAGATTTTTGAAATTCGTTTTGGATCGACATTCTGCTATTTCATAATTCTTTCATTGTCATGTCATCCATCTTCCATTTCTTACCTTCCATTGCCGTTCGCATCGTCGAAGGTGCCTGTCAAACACTGCCGCCATCATGCTTTTCAGTTTGGCAGGCACGTCCGCTGTTTGGCAGGCACGTCCGCTGTTAGAAAGAGAATAGACAAAAAGGGGCATAGGATTCCATACTTGTAAGTATATACGATGGTTTTTAGCCGACTTCAAAACAAAGGAGAAGGTTATCAATTCGTCGGAATATTTTTGAAGTGAAACTTCTTAGGCGGTGGTATCGCAAAAATAGAGACTGAAATTTTTAAAACTGAAAACGTTACATGAGTGAGAAGGAAGATATAGGTAGTATAGTTTGAATGCACGTATGTATGTATACATATATATATGTATGTATGAACGAACTCATTGCGCATTTCAAGTCTGCCGCTACCAAGCAATATATGTA
>NW_023458555.1:114784515-114786677 GCF_013731165.1 Rhagoletis pomonella
GAACTCATTGCGCATTTCAAGTCTGCCGCTACCAAGCAATATATGTATAAATGATGCAAGCGTGCTTCGCGTAACTACATCCGTTCGTACATATGTACATATGTTTGTATGGATATATTTATGATGAAGCAAACGTGCTTCGTTGATGTACTGATGGGCATATGTATGTACCAGGGTTGTTGCGAATATTCGCATTCGCATTCGCAACCGCGGAGCTTCCGCATTATTTTTACCATTCGCATTCGCTTTCGCATTCGCATTAATCTATGCGGATCTTTTGCGAATGCGAATATTAAAGGGACCGGAAATAACACTTATTTCTTTTTTAAGAGTTAAACTTGGCCGAATATTTTTTATCCCCAACTAAAAGTCCTTTCCGGATAATAATCAAACCGCTCATCCAAATAAAACAGGTTTAGTATCAAATGAAAGAGGACTTAAATAGCTTTAAAACAATGCAATGTCTAAACGAGCAAAGCCACCTATTGAAAAATATTTCAATATAAAATGTTAAATAATTACCGTAGAACAAACCTTGGGTCAGGTATATGAATTTCTTTAGTATTAAATGATATAAAAAAATATAAATAGAGGTGGTAACCTTCGTTCGTTATTTCTGTTTCAAAGCTATTTCAGTCCTCTTTCAGATGATATTAAATTTGTTTAATTTTGATAAGCCGTTTGTTTGTTATCCAGAAAAAACTATTATTTCGGAATAAAAAATATTAGGCCAAGTTTAACTGGTAAACAAGTAATTTTTAGGAAAAAAAAAACCGACTTAAAAAAAATATATATATATCTATATATTGCATGATCCAATGATCGGATCTAAACCAAATTAATACGGGACTACCTCTGAGACACTACTTTTCCGCTGCAAAAAGAATTATTGAAATCGGTTGACGTGGTGCAAAGTTATGCGGTAACAGACATAAAAAAAAAATAATATTCCGACGAACTGATAACCTCCTCCTTTTTTGGAAGTCGGTTAAAAATAACTTTATTTTCAGTCCCTGGAATATTGTGCAAGTGCACTGATAAAATGTATACCTGGCCAGTCACAGAAGAAAAATGAATCACAAAAACTAAAATCGAAAAACGCTGTTGACGTTACAGGTTCTCCAAATTCAGAAACAACCAAAAGAATGAGATTGAAGAATTCTTTGGAAAACAACGGTGTTTAAACAACGATCTTGCCATGATACTAGCTTCTGAAGATGAAAGTCAGGAGGATACATCCGACGTTTGCAGCCCGATGCAGTTCTCAAAAAAGAATTATTGCACCGCAATAAAAAAAAAACAATGAATATTACTGAAAGTCCTCTCGACTGGTGGACCGTCAATCGAAAAGAATTTACAATTTTGTCAAGTTTCAAGTTTTTCAAGTTTGTCGCCTCGAGCGAGCAGTTATTTATTGGCCCTGATTTACGACCCTTTAAAAACCTTTTATTGGATACAATGTTTCAATTTTTAAATTCAAGTACTAAAAAAACAATATTAAAAATAATTACTAAACTTTACATTTTTTATTTAACTAAATCACCTAATTTAATCACCTAAATTATTTCTTAACAAGTCAAAAGGTCTAAGTTCGGACGGAACCGAACATTAAATACCCGGCGCAAGTATTCAATATAGCTTTTCACCTTTCCGAAAACTACCGCTACATGGTAAGCAGGGGTGGGGTTACCCCTATTTCAAACATCTTCGATAGAACGTTCAGTTAGATATAATGAGATAAACTTATACAGATATATGTGGGCGGCATCACGCCCATTTTCCAAAATTCAATAATAATGTTACTTCTTTTCAAGGGATTGTTTTGGTAAAATTAGCGACCTGAAATTCCGAAATATCGAAGTTTCAAGCATTTCTGAAATTTACCGTTATGAAAAAGTGGACGTAATTTTAGTCCGATTTCGATAACTTTCAACGTTTTGCCTTTATGTGGCAACCACAATAATCATACCGCGTTTGGCACACATTGATCGAACGGTTACCGAGATACACATATGTGATCATAAGTGGGCGGGGTCACGCCCATTTCCAACATTTTATTATAAGCGTATTTTTTGCTAAAGAATTGTTGCAAACATCAATCTTGAATAAATTAGATCCAGTATTTACTGGTTTATCGAATCTTTCGTATTTCTCTAAATTAC
>NW_023458555.1:114786777-114791086 GCF_013731165.1 Rhagoletis pomonella
TCAGCCACCACCCATCGTCCGTATCCGCTTAACATTTTTACATATCCCTACGTAAATAATAATAAATCAAACATATTTGACAAAGGCCTACTTTTTCGTTTGTCTATTTTATCGCTTTATATTGAAATAACATTGGTGCAACATACTAAGCTTTCGAGTTCAAATTTTCAAAAAGGTGGCAACTCTCAAACATATTTCCATTAGTTATCTATCTTAAACCTCCTTAATTTAATACCTATATTTTAACAAGTCATTTATTTGATCAATTATGCAAATTGAGTTAAATTTTCAAACAGGTGGCAACCCTCCTCAAATATATTTTCGGTCGTAAAACTTAATGAGAATCTAAAGCTTGTTACCGATATTGCAATATTTCATTTACTTTATCAATTTAACCCTCCTCAAAAATATTTCCAAGATTAATCTTTCTGAAACTTATTTTATTTGATACCCACATGGCAATATTTCTTTTATTTTATCACTTTAACCGAGTTAAAATTCTGAAGTAGGTGGCATCCTTCCTCAAAAATATTTGAAAGAGTTATCTTTCTGAAACCTATTTAGTTGTATACCCACATTGCAATATTACATTTATTTATCAATTTAACTGAGTTAGAATTTTTTAATAGGTGGAAAACCATTTCAAAAATGTCTCCAACAGTCATACTTCTTAAACCTCTTTAATTTGACACCTGTGTATATAATAAGTTATTTATTTTATAAATTAAATTGAGTTAAATTTTCAAAGGGATAACAACCCTCCTCAAACATATTTTCGGCTGTAAGCCTTCTTAAAAATCTAAAGTTTGATACCCATATTGAAATACTTTATTTATTTTATCCATTTAACTGAACTAAAATTTTCAAATAGGTGGCAACCCTCCTCACAAATATTTCCAACAGTCATACTTCCTAGACCTCTTTAATTTGATACCTATATTGTAATTGGTCATTCATTTTACCTTAAAATTGAGTTGAATTTTCAAACAGATGGCAACCCTCCTCAAAAGTATTCCAGCAGATATCGTTCTTAATCCTATTTAATTTTATACCCACATTGCAATATTTCATTTACTTTATCAATTTAACTGAGTTAAAATTTCCAAATGGGCGGCAACCCTCCTCAAAAGTATTCTAGCAGATATCTTATTTGGCCCTATTTAATTTTATACCCACATTGCATTCATTTATTTTATCAGTTGAACAGATCTAATATTTTCAAATAGGTGGCAGCCGTCCTCAAAAATATTTCCAGCAGTTATCTTTCTTAAATCAATATAACTGGATTTTAAAATTCTCAAACAGGTGGCAACTCTTCAAATTTTTGTAATATAAATGATCCTGGTATTATACCGAACATTACAAAAAAAATTATTCAAATCAGTTCAGCGGTTCTCGAGTTTTGATGACCATGACGTAACATTGTAACATTTCCTTTATTTTACCATTTTAATTTAGTTAAATTTTCAAACAGGTGGCAAGCCTCCTCCAACATATTTTCTACTGTAGGTCTTTTAAAAACTCTTTAGTTTGCTATACACGTTGCAATATTTAATTTTTTTAATCAATTTGACTGAGTTAAAATTTTCAAATAAGTGGCAACCCTCATCAAAAGTATTTCCAAAAGTCTTATTTCTCAAACCTCTTTAATTTGATACCTAATTAAATTAAATTGAGTTAAATTTTCAAACAGGTGGCAACCCTCCCAAACATATTTTCGGCTGTAAGCCTTCTTAAAAATTTAAAATTTGATACCCAAATTACCGTATTTCATTTATTTTATCAAAATAACTAAGTTTAAATTTTCAGATATGTGGCAATTTTACTCAAAAATTTTTCCAGCAGTTATCTTTTTTAAACCTCTTAAATTTAATATCTATATTGTGATATATCATTTAGTTTATCAATTAAATTGCGCTAAATTTTTAACAGGTGGCAACCCTCCTTTAAAATATTTTCGACCGTAAGCCTTCCTAAACCTCTTTGGTTTGATACCCACATAGCAATATTACATTTACTTTATCAATTTAACTGAGTTAAAATTTAGAATTGGTGGCAACCCTTCTCAAAAATATTTCCAACAGTTATCTTTCTTAAACCTATTTAATTTGATACCCATATTGTAATATTTCATTTATTTTATCGATGTACTTCAGTTAAATTTTCAAACAGGTGGCAACCCTCTTCAAACATATCTTCGACTGTAAGCCTTCTTAAAACTCTTCAGTTTGACACCCACATGTCAATATTTCATTTATTTTATCAATTTTACTGAGTTAAAATTTTCAAATAGGTGGCAACCCTCCTCAAAGATATTTCCAACAGCTATATTTCTTAAGTCTATTTAATTTGATACCCATATTGTTATTATTCATTTATTTTATCAATACGATTGGGTTAAAAAATTTTAAAATAGGTGGCAATCCTCCAATTTTTTGCGGTATCATTGGTTCTTGTATTATACCGAACAATACAAAAAAAAAATTATTCAAATCGGTTCAGCCGTTCTCGAGTTTTGACGACCGTGACATACGAACACAACATTTTTATTAATATAGATAAGTAATTATAAAACTTTATTTTATTTCAAATTAAATTTTTTTTGTTCTCATCATCAACATCAGCAGACCTTTCCATTCATATGGGAAATATTAAAAGATTTCGTATTATTTTTGAATTTGTTAGACATTCGGTGACTCTTTTGAATTTAATAAATTTGTCTTTCAGTGAATATAAACGACAAAAACAAGTATCTTAATCCTTTTTCGAAACAATGTATTATTAATATCTCCTGCTTTCTATATCAAAATATGAGATATATGTAGATATATTTAAATATGTTCTTTATCAACAGTTTACCTCAATGCTTTTTATACAGAAATTTAAAATTTAATTATATAGAACCATAGATTTATTAAAAAACTTCAGCGTTTATTTGAATTAATATTGTTTTATAAGAGAGTTATTTATGAAAAAAGGTTTATTCATAAATCGTTTGTCGTTGGAAAAGGTTTTATAAATAATACAATTAATAAGCTTCATATTGAACTGCATTTTCCTAGTTATCAATTTTGTGGAATTAGAACGAAACTACGGAAACTTTTAGTAAGAGGAGATCGAGGGCTTAATCTACTGGACACTGTTTGTAGAAAACATGATATATCATATTTATATGATAAAGATTTAGATAACCGACATATTGCTGATAAAAAATTAATTGAAAAGGCTTGGGAAAGAGTTAAACCGAAGGATAGCAATCTTAATGAGAAAACAAATGCTTGGCTAGTTACAAATATAATGAAGACAAAAACGAAATTCGGTATGGGGAACATTTATAGTAAAACTAAGAAAGTGGGAGGAAAAACTGGTTATCATCTCTTCAAGCATGCTTTAAAAAGTGCTAAACAAAATTTAAAGAAAAGTGATAACTTAAAAGATGCCATAAAAATTTCAGGAAAGGTTGTCAATAATATTTTCAGAGGAAAAAATCTATAATAAAAGCACCACGTGTAATACCATTACCTAAATCTGGAGGATTTCTCCCATTAGCGCCTTTATTCGTAGTATTAGGAGCACTTGGAAGTCTATCTGGCGGTACAGCAGGAATTATTAAAACAATCAATGCTATAAAAACTGGAAAGGAGTAGTTATTGGAGGCGAAACATCATAATAATACAATGGAAGCTATTTCAATGGGAAAAGGAATGTTTTTAAAGCCTTATAAAAAGGGATTCGGATTATATTTAAAACCATATCAAAAAACCTCTTAATAAAAATACCTATACGACCTCTTACTAATGTAGACTTGAAGAAGTATTCAATATTTATTCCAAATTTTAGACGGGTATTCATGTGAGACACTTTACCACGTAAACCATTTAAGAGAGAATGTGGAATAATAAATTTGGATAGTTCAAATACTGGAAGACGATAATGAGATTGATTATTTCGATAGCTTTGGAAACTTATACTCCTAAACAATTAATAAAGTATTTAGGAAAAAACATTAAATATAACTATAATAAACAGCAAAGCTACAATTCATATAACTGCGGACATTTATGTTTAAAATTCTTATTATCATCAGCATCATCAGACCTTTCCATTCATATATATATATATATATATTATATATTAAATACTTAACAATTACCTATGTGAGCATTCTTAATACACTTTTATATTATATATGTTTACGAATTTCTATCGTATATAAACATACTTAGTATGAATTTCTGACGTTGGAGCATATATGGATTTAGGAAAAAATATTAACTATAACTATAATCAACAGCAAAGCTATAATTCA
>NW_023458555.1:114791186-114797040 GCF_013731165.1 Rhagoletis pomonella
TTCTAATTTTTTGGCCCTTTTCCAAAATTATGTGCGACTTTTTCCCTTTTCAGAGATTTTTATAGGAAAAGTTAACAGAACCTGCAAGTACGAAAACATTGATCACTTAAAACTTTTAAAGGAAATGCAACTCTTCTCTTTGAAGCAACTTGATTTCTCTGTTTCTTTTTCAAAGCTTGTCTCAATATCTTCTTTTTAAATTCAATAGCGGAACGTTCTAGCAGAGAAAAGACTTCACATGTAAATTTGATTTTGACCTTGGATCTCAGATTTATTCTTTTACTAGTAAAGAAAAGAAAAAAATAATATCGTGACTTTTTTTTTCGTCAATTAGCCCTTTTTTGCAACTTTCTGAAAATTCTCAACGGCAACACTGATCAGCAGCGATTAGTAGAAATCAAGGATGCTCAACAAACGAAACGATAAGGGTACTCATGTAAAGGCGCAAAGCCCTCGCAAAGTGGGCAAACTGTGCATTTTTAAACCCTAGCAAATGAAATGTCAAAATTTGTATGGAAAGCCTTTTGCACAAATAAGGCAACTTTGCGTATAGATTTTGTAGCGCAAACTTACGCAGCGTGCCGTGCAACCCTCAATCAACTGTTTTGTTTATTTTCATTTTGATTTGTCTTCAACGATTTTTTGAAATGACTGAGGTAAGACTTAAATATTTATTGAAATATATGTATATTAAACTAATAAAATTTACTGAAAATAGCAAACATCTTTCCCGAAAGTAAAGCGATAACGTTTAAATGGTACACATAGATGGACTGAGCAAGAAACGCTTCATTTGGTGCAAGAGGTGGCGGATGCGGCGAAGGAGAGATTAGAATCGTTTGAGGTTGTTTCTCGTTTGTCTTACCATTCGCCTTAACTAAATACATACATACATGTACAAATTTTATTTCAGAAACCTACTGTCCAGGTCTTTTACAAAAAACTTTCTGCAAATTCGACCATTTTGAAATACATTGAATGGGTTCCATTAAAAAATAAAATGAGGCACCTCAAATCGACTTACGTCAGCGTTCTGAACTGGAAAAAACCAAACCGGCGCTGGTCTTTTAGCTGCCGGTGAAGAAAAAAGTGTTCAAGAGTACATACAAAAAAATTGCCCCCATTGGAATATTCTTGAGCAAATTTTCGGACAAAGGCGAGGAGTGAATCCCTGCAATACTATTGAGACATCCGTGGAGACGATCGACGACATACTAATAGAAGAAACCGATATGCAAGCATTGAATCCCGAATGTGGCTATGAGAGACTTGAGAATCCCATCGTTGTCTCTCCGGAGACATTCGCAGATCCAGAATCTTCTATTGAGTTGAGTGTATTAAATAACTCTGTGCCAAATAGTAGACAGGCAACTCCCAAATCTAAAAGCGCAAACCCACTTGCAATGCTTCTTTCCTTGCAGGAAAAGAAACTTCAAATAGAGATGGATAAGTTTGAGTTAGAAAAAGAAGTAACATTAAGAGAACTGGAGATGAAAAAAATAAATGTAGAGCAGAATTTGGAAGTGGAAAAACTAAAAATTGAAAGTGAGGAAAGATTGCGGAAGTATGAGTTACAACTTAAATATAAAACTGATCATTAAATAATTTTTTATAATGAACACATCTTTCTAATTTATTAATTATAGTAATTAATATTAACAAAAATACATACATATTATTAAATACATGGTATATATTGAGAAGCTTGTTGCAATAATAAACATCGAATAAACTGAACAAAAATAGCCAAAACTTGCTAAAATGTCGCGTGGTTCACTGTGAGTACAACTATTACTATTTGCTCTTTATTTCATAATTTCTAACAGTGCTCTTCTTTTCATTTCACCTTCTCTAGTTGGGTGATTGTTATTTGATGATATAATGTTGGGTTCGTATGGTATTTCCTGCGAAATATCTAAGTCATTTGGGATTGGGAAATCAGAATCTAGTTGATCTATTAAAATGTTGTGTAATATAGCACAAACTAATATCCATTCAGAAGCCCGTTTAACGCATTCACTGTTTTTAATTTGAATTCGTAACTCCTTCAAACTACTAAACCGTTCCTACATTACTCCAAAGCAATGCTCAATTCTAATACGGTAACGACTTAATTTCTTGTTGAAACCAGCGCGTTCTTGTGAAGTCCCTTCCAATGAGTTCATCCTGAATGGAGTTACAACGGTGCCAGTCAATTTATATGCGCTATCAGCAGCTATCCATTCAGCTGGACTGAAGAATTGCTCAGATTTGGTAGACAGTTCGCAATTGTTGTAGATTCTGGCGTCGTGTACGCCTCCAGGATATCCTAATACCATGTGCCGAACACGGAGCTGGTGATCACAAACAGCTTGTACCTTTAAAGAATATATATGTTTTCTAGAAAAATATGATTCAGGATCATCTAATGGTTTTTCTGCCAATTTAATTTCCGTGCCATCTACATATCCAACACAGTGTGGCAATTCGCCAATAGTTGCTGAAACGAGTTCTTTTCGCTCTGAGGCTTTTGGCCAGTACAAAAACCGTTTTTTTAAATCCGACACTACTTTAAAAATTCGATCAGTAATATTCTGAAATCAGTTATTTTAGATCAGAAATGATACAACCTTTATGCTCAACGATTACCTGAATTGTTCCACCATCACCAATACCAAAAAAACTTGCGATTTTGGCCAATGATGCACCTTCTCCACTTGAGCCCAAACGAAACAAAACTATTATCAACTGTAATTCCACAGGGAACTGTTTGCATGCCCGTGGACCATGGAAAGCTTCATCATTTTTGATTAAGTTAAAAATGTTTTGAAAATTAAACCAACTGACTCGTACAATCTGTTTAAATCTGAATTCATCCAAGTTTGGTAGAATTTCGGTATAAAAACATTTCGACTTCGGAACGGAGTGATGCATAAATGGCATTAAATAACGATTGCTCTGGGCGATCGCTAGTACACACGCAAATTCTTCCAGAATTTCATACTCTTTCTTCCGTTGCTTATCTGGGAAATTTAATTATTTATTTATTTATTTCAGTCTTGGAATACAGAATATTCTTACAGACTACTCAGCTAACACTAATTAAGTGCTACTAAAACTTAAAAATTAAGATAAATTTTAAATACATTAAGTTCACAAGAGCTAAGATTAACTACATCGCTAGTGGTATAGCGCAGAGAAAAATGTTCGCAGATGAGTAACCAAGGCAGGGCCTGATTGTGAGAAATCAATGTCCAAAGCATTGAAGACTAGGTTAAGTTCAGCACACGTTCTAGAGATCGGAGCGTTGGCACCATAACTGCTTCTAGAGAAACCTATTTTAAAGAAATCCCAATGGCGGAGGATTCTAGAGGGAATATTAAATGCAATCTTTTCTAGAAGAGAAGGGCAGTCAATTGAGCCAGTTATGATGATAACGACAAACGTGCACGCTAAAATGGATCTTCTGTTATCCAGTGTTGTAAGGTTGATTAGTTGGCAGCGAGAATAGTATGAAGGAAGTGGCAAAGAAAAATTTAATGAACGGAGAGCAAATTTTATAAAAACTTTTTGAACACGTTCTAATCGTTTAGCTAGAATTTTAGTGTAAGGCCTCCAAATAAACGTTGCATACTCCAGTCTTGACCTGACAAGTGCACAAAACTTTTAAGAGTGTAAGGGTTCGTAAACGCCTGACAGTTTCGGCGGATAAAAGCTAACATCGAGTATGAGCGCGAAAGGATGTAATCGACATGACTATTGAATGCGAGTTTGGAGTCAAAGACAACACCAAGGTCCTTCATTTGGGTCACAGATTGCAAAACAGAGCCAGAGATAGAATATGATGTATGCAAAGTATTGAGATGTCTACTGTAAGATACATGAAAGCATTTGCCGATATTTAGCGTCAACTGATTTTTGCAGCACCATTCATGAACTCTGTACAGGTCCAATTGCAGGTTGGCTGAGTCATAAAGGTTTTTGATAGTTGCAAATATTTTAAGGTCATCAGCATAAAGTAGGTAATTAGCAAATTTGAAACAAGAACTGATATCGTTGATGAAAAGCACAAAAAATAGGGGACCGAGAATGCTGCCTTGAGGGACACCCGAGGACGCGATGAACGGTTTTGAGGTTGCATTATCGACTACTACAAAGCAGCGCCTATCAGTTAAGTAGGATTTAACCCAAGACAAAAATGTCGAATGAAATCCAAAAGAGATCAGTTTCAGCAGAAGTAAACGATGTGATACTTTGTCGAAAGCTTTCGAGAAGTCAGTGTAGATGGTATCCACCTGAGCTTTGTTTTCAAAAGCAGATAAGCAGTAATCACTGAAAATAGCCAAGTTTGTGACTGTTGAGCGGTTAGCGACGAACCCATGCTGATTAGTAGAAATTAGGTTTTTAACAGCAAAAGACAGTTTACAGCTTACAACAATCTCAAATAATTTGGAGACTGAAGATAGCTTTGACATCGGTCTGTAGTTGCGGACATCATTTTTGTTCCCACTTTTAAAGATAGGGGTTACAGACGTTTGTTTCCAGTCGTCCACAAATATGCCCGAGGCCAGAGAGTGATTGAAGATTGCAGTAAGAGGCTCAGCTAAACATAGACAATTTTTCAACAGAAAAGCCGAGAAACCCTCTACATCGCCTTGTGAAGATGGCTTAAGATCACCAATTCCTTTGATAACGCCCTCGGTTGAAATGGTTAGCGAACCAAAATTCAGCGAAGAGTCACTAGAAGAGCTAGAGCCCGTTATATTCGAGTCCATGTCATTGACAAAGTTAGCGCAAAAAAACTCAGCGAATAGGTTTGCCGAGTCAGAGGCTGAATTTGCGGAGCGACCATTGTAGAAAACATTTGTTGGAATTGATGAGCAAGATTTTCGGGAATCAATGAAACGCCAGAAAGATTTGGGATTCGAGATAATATTAGCTTCAAAGTTTAAAATATAATTTCGGTATAAAAATTTGTTCAAACAATTAAATTCTTTTAGAAAGTACCGGAACTTAAGAAGATGCGCGGAGTCGTTTGAGGATTTATACAATTTGCTAAATTTGTTTTTTAAATTTTTTAGATGCTTTAAACGCTTCGTGTACCACGGTAGTTTGTACACCTTCTTCTTAAGAATAGGGATGTACTGTAGGCATAGCTCATAGAGGGTGGTCTTAAAAATACGGTAACAAGAGGTTACATCACTGCCACGGAAAGTATAACTCCAATCTATATCTGATAGGGCATCATTTAAGGAAGAAAAATCACACGATTTATAGTTAAAATTAATACTGCGATCTTCCGGCACTGAATCAAAGTTATAAAACTCCAGCTCAAGAGCGAGAGGCACATGATGCATTATAGCCGGAGAGATGGGAGACATACATTCCGATAACGTGAAGTTTACATTGTCACTGATAAAAGCAAGATCCAATAGTCTATTTAGTTGGTTATAAATACAGTTAACTTGCTGTAATCCAATACTTGAAAAGCTATCAACGATATAAATTTCTGTTGGAGAGCTCACGTTTGCAGCTATAAGAGCAGCAGAATCTCCACTTGGAGTCCAGTTCAGCCGGCTAAAGTTGAAATCACCAAGAACACAAATGTGATTATTACCAACGACATCAGACGCCAATGATACGATGTTATCAGCATGTGCAACGTAAAGGCTTTCAGAGCTATTCGGCGGGATGTATGACGCACATATGTAAAGGATATCGCCGGAGGAGCTGTGAATACAGACGCAAAGCTGATCAAGGAGCGAGTCAGAATTGGTGAGCGTTACTTGTGAAGCTTTGAATCTCCGTTGAGCCGCTATGAGAACACCACCGCCTCTAGAACATCCCGTCTTCTCAGCATCACGGTCTTTGCGAA
>NW_023458555.1:114797050-114798138 GCF_013731165.1 Rhagoletis pomonella
GACTGTCAACGCCTGACTGATTAGCAACATATGAAATTATTTTATCTTCAGTCACGGATGGTTTGAACGAAGAGATGTGTAACCACTTCTTTTTAATTACAACGTCGAGGTCGCAGTTAGTATTACTGCCCACAACAATATTTTTATATCTATTTGATTTCTTGTTGCGTACCGTTTTCCACTCATACTTTTCAGCACCATCCGTAGAATGCTGTGTAACAGCGTTTGAAGGCAGCGGCGATGTGAGCAAACCACAAACCAGACGTAGGAACAGGATCGCATGAATTTGAAAACACAGCATCACCAGCATTAGGCAACGAAGCATTAACTGAAACATTACGGGCTACAGGCAAGCAACGAGTTTCAGTATTATTGAGCATAGCATTAGAATTAGCATCACTGGCAGTAGGCAAAAATTGAATAGGCAAAGTAGGAACCGTAGAAAACTGTGTGACAGCGTTTGAAGGCAGCGGCGATATGAGCGAAACAGACGTAGCAGCAGGATCGCATAAATTTAAAAACCCAACATCAGCAGCAATAGGCAAAGAAGCATTCACTGACACATTGCGGGCCACAGGCAAGCAATGAGTTTTATTGTTATTGTGCTTTGCACCACTAGCAGCATCACCAATAGTAGGCAAAGCATTCACTGATGCGCTATTGTTATTGTTGATATGCTTAGCACCACTAACTGAGTGCGAGGATGGTGTTAAAGAGGATGGTGAAGAGCCGGTAAAAGTCATTTCAGTAATAGCGGTATAATTGCCATCATCAGGCGCAACAAAAGTATTCTGAACAGCAGGCGGGCGGCTATTCGACTTCTTTTTAGAAGCATTTACATTGTAGTTTGTTGTTTTAGCAACAGCCACTTTTAGGATATTAATTTCACTTAGCACTTTCGCAATGTTGTTGTTGTTGTCATTGAAAATTTGTTTGCTTATGGATTCAAATTGATTTTTGACTACGTTGAGTTGCTCGTGTAAAGATTTGAATTTTGTCTCAAAGTCACTTTTAATGGACTCCAACCCATGTTTATGTGTCGACGATATTAGGTCAAGAGTCTTGCTTAATGTAGCTGGCATGAGTAT
>NW_023458555.1:114798238-114799052 GCF_013731165.1 Rhagoletis pomonella
TTCTTTTTGCTCAGAAATGCGAATTTTTCGAATAATGAATTTTTTTCTTTTTGAGTACGAACGCTTCTTTTTTCCTCTCTTAATAGCAACTTTTGATGAAATCGCTTATAACTGCCGCAAAATCAAGGATTTTAACGATTTTTTTTTTAAATTGCAGATATTGATCTACTGAATCGATCTAGTGAACTAAAAATCAGCAATTGTTTATTAATAATTAATTATTGTTGATAAACAAAAAATTTTTTTTTTTAAATTGATTTTTTTTCAAATTGCCACATCTTTTTTTTCTCTCAAACTTTTTTGTCTATTAGGGAATAGTATAAACTATTTTCAGTACGAGTAGCAATATGCTAAAATGCGTCATTTTCGAGTTATGATTTTTTTTCTGAAAATGCACTTATATGATGCTAGCAGATTTTCGTGCCAGTTGAGGGCACAAAAATTGTTGCCCATTATGACAAAATTTCCTTGCTGGACATTTTTTGAGGTTGCCCGATCAGAGCCAAAAGTTTTTCCCAATTAGCGATTTGCCCAATCTACCGAAGATTTCTCCAACCCGTGCTCACAATTTGCTCAAAGTGAATGTGCATACGCAATTAAAATGTTTTTATCGATAAAATCACACATACACACATCAAAATTCCCTACGAAAAAATATTTTTTATTTTTTTTTTTCTTGAAAACTTTTCCACATACAAATTTTTTGATAAAAAAAATTTAAATTTTTAAAAATAAGACATCTCAAAATAATTGGAAAAAATCACAATGGTAGCTCTGAGTATTGCGCAATATTTAAGTATAATGTTATGGGGTG
>NW_023458555.1:114799152-114799357 GCF_013731165.1 Rhagoletis pomonella
CAAAGTGAACATGCATACGCAATTAAAACGTTTTTATCGATAAAATCACACGTACACACATCAAAATACCCTACGAAAAAAAATATTTTTTAATTTTTTTCTTGAAAAATTTTCCACATACAAATTTTTTGATAAAAAAAAAATGCGTGTGTAGCACCGCACACATGATAGAAGTGAAACTTCTTAAAAAAGAGGATCTGGTACC
>NW_023458555.1:114799457-114806349 GCF_013731165.1 Rhagoletis pomonella
TATTGCTGAATATTTCACCAATTTTTGGTTTTGGGGGACTGTACCTTATTTTTCTTTGCCCTGTATCACCAATTTTGCACTATTTTTGTTATTTTGAAACGGTTTTTCCGTTGTTAACTAGCCACTTTGCTTCTATATACATACATATATTTTTTAAACTTGCTTTTCTATAATTTGCACTATTAATTTGCACCTTCACAATATTTATTTGGTTTCCTATTTATATTATTTTTATTACTTAATTTAATTTTTATTACTTTTATTCTCACAATTTTTTTTTTTTAATTTTTACACTTCGCTCAACAATTTTTGTTTGATACGCACCTGCTAAAAATCCGCGGCGAACTGAAGGTTTTATGATGATCTCGCTTTTCTCCTTGTCCATCTGTGACAATCGCTTCACTCTTGTTGGTGATTTCGCTTCAAACTTGCGTTTTCTGTTTGCTACTGGAAAAAAAGGGTGGCCTTAGTTAAGAGTCTTTCTCCATTGTTGCGAATCGACGGTTCGTGAGGACCAAAATGTTTGGGACGAAATTAGATGATTGCTGGTGCGAACTCGCAACAAGGTTGAGAAACCACAAGAGAAAGTGAGAAAAACAATATTAGCAATAATAAGAAATATGTATGTATATTTGTTCTCAGATTCAAGATTAAAATCTAAGTATATGATAAAGTATATATTTGCTGGAGGTAAGCGTATTACAACAATCGAATGTTTACCTCTTTTAACGATGACTCCGGTCCGCTGCCTGCTGTCTGACAAGAATAAGACCGCAGTTTAAACGGAACCGGGCTTAAATACTAGCCAAGTTCGAAAGAAAGCCACCGGTAGTTATCCGGCAGCAGTGCAGCTTTGTAGCTGACGACTGTGCAGGAAAACTGCCAGTGGTTCCCAAACATTGAAGGCTTTTGGCCATCTTTGACCCATCCGTAAAGACAGTTCAGCCCTGCAAGTACCCGAAATCTTCCTGGTTCCAGTCACTGTGGCTTGGGAATTTCGTGCGGGGTTTATGGTGAACCCAGGTCTTCGACAGGATATAGTCAATGGGCAGCGCTTTAATTTCAGACGGTATTGCGTCTAGGATGGAACCGTGCCCGAACGGTCTTTCCTTCCAGAGCCCCAGGGCATGCAGTCTGATGGCGCTGTTAGCAGCTGATTTCTCTATGAAGATATCTATAGGTAATAAGTCAAGAAGGACGTTCACAACGTCCTTCGGACAGGATCTCATTGCGCCTGTTACGCTAGCGGCTGCTGACCTTTGAATTCCGCCTAGCTCTTTAACTACGTAATCCTTAGTAAGGGCTGGAAACCAGACCAGCGCCCCATAAGAGATTATGGGTCGGACTATAGCTGTGTACATCCAGTGCACAATTCTTGGTTTCAAACCCCATCTGTTGCCCAACATTCTCTTGGCTGCATAGAGAGCCACCGTGGCCTTCCTAGCATGCTCCTCAATGTTTGGTTTCCAGTTAAGTTTGGGATCCAAAATAACTCCTATGTATTTAACCCTCTTTGACAGATCCAGTTCCGTTCCTCGGAACCTTGGTTTATTAAATTTGGGTAATTTTGTTTTATTTGTGAAAAGGATATGGTCAGTTTTCTCCAGGTTTACGCTAAGAGAACAGCTTATGGCCTAGAAATCTACTATCTAATCTATCTATCTAACTAATGTCCTTTCCATAATTTCACTTATGACCGAAGGAAACTGACTCGATACCAGTATCGCTACATCATCGGCGTAAGCCACCGCTTTGATTATCTGAGAGTCCAGCTTTACCAGTAGTTTATTTAAGACCATGAGCCATTGTAACGGTGATAGGACACCTCTCTGTGGGGTGCCTCTCACTGCATATACGGCCCTGCTTTGGTACCCCAATTCGGCATGTATTACTCTGCTCCTTAGCAGAGATACTATCCAAGCCCGGACAGAGTGATCAATCCCTGTTTCCATAAGTGCCTCATGGATGCAATCTACGCTGACATTATTAAAGGCCCCCTCGATGTCTATAAAGGACGCCATTGTAAATTGTTTATAGTAGAGCGAACTCTCAATTGTACGTACCACTTCATGCCGTTGATTTCCCTTTCAAGTACGCATGTTGAGAGCATGATAAATTGGACGTCTTGTCCCTGACATACAGATCCAACAGCCTCTCAAACGTCTTGAGCACGAAGGACATTAGGCTTATTGGTCGGAAATCTTTAGCATTGTCATGGCCCTGTTTGCCCACTTTGGGAATAAAAATTACCTTAATCTTCCTCCAGCTTAATGGAACGTGGTTCAGTATTAGGCACTCTCTAAAAATTGTTTCTAGGGCTGGAATGACCATCTCAGAAGCTTTCTGAAGCATGACTGATAGTATTCCGTCCATACCCGGTGATTTATAGGGTGAGAAGCTGAAGATAGCAAATTTTATCTTTTTCCTCTCTAGTAGCTCCTTTAAGAGCTCTTCGGAGAGGGTTGGTATATGGTCTGGGGCATCGGTTTGCACAACATCGATTTTGCACCCTGGAAAATGTGTATTCAGCAGGATATCCAGCGACTCCCCAGCCGACTCGGTCCATGAACCATCTGACCTTTTTATATATGTTGGCTGCGAGTGCCCTTTGGCAAGGATTTTGCTTAATCTCGCAGATTCCTTGTTATCCTCGATAAATTCGCAAAATTCCCTCCAGGACGCCTCCTTGGCGTCCCGTATGGCTTTTTTGTATTTCTTTAGGTTCTCTCTGTATAGGTCCCATACCTTAATCCTGTAGCATTCGTTGAAGGATTTGCTTACTTGCTTCCGTAGCTCTGTAAGGTTGTCATTCCACCAAGGTGTGCGCGCTTTCTTGCCATAGCTCAGCGGACAAGCCTTCGTAAGGGCCTTTCCGAAGGCCTTATTCAGGCTGTCCGCTCTGGCGTCCAGCTCGCCCCTTGTAGGAATGTCTTCAGCTGGTAGCTTCTTCAATTCTTTTCCAAAAACCTTTTGAAATAAGTCCCAATCTGTTTTACGAGGGTTTCTAAAGGGAGTAGGCTTATCCGCCGCAATATTTAATAATAGTATTCGACGGTGGTCCGAGAAGGTCTCTTCATCGTATACTCTCCATTTATTCACCTTTAGGCTCCCCTCGGTCAGCAGAGTCGGCAGGTCTATTCCGGTCACGCATTTTAAAGTAGTAGAAAAAGTACTAATTTACTACTTTTAATCCGTTCGTGCATACTATTTCAAATGAAATGTAGGAAAATGCTTAATTACAGGCTTATAAGCCTGAATATATGTTTTTATCATCAGCTCCACACAGGTTGGACATATATTGTAACTTATAAAAAAGTGCAGGCCGTAAAATAAGGCGGTTTCCTATAAAACTATAAATGATTTTTTAAATAGATGAAAACACATAAATATCATTAATATAAGCGAAATCGCAATTTAACCATGCTGCCGCTCTATTTTAGTGTGTCAGTAGTCCATTTGGCTCGATATTATGACAATGCAGCAAAAGATATTTAATATAAAAAAATCGCCTTTCCATACGATTTTTGTGTACGGTTTTTTTCCATTGAAAACTACGATATCTTTTATATTTTATATTTTGAGGACCAAAATTATACAAATCCAGCAATTTTAAATATTAATATCGTTCTGAAAACACCAAGTTCTTTAAAAATTGCGATTAAATGAAATACTAAAATGGAGTATTTTAAATACTAGTTCCCAACTAATAGCATTACAAAAATTAAGATCGGCAGCACTGAAAATAAGCATGCCGATCTTGTCAAAACTACAACAAACACGTGGCTACTGACAACACCTTGTTATTATTTCACCATGACAACATACAAGTTAACAAATTTTAACTAAAGAAAATAAATAAATAAAAATAAACTTCGATTTTTCTAAAAAACGTTCCTTGCACAGGCTTATTTTTATTTTTACTCTCACGAAAACTTTGACTTTTGTAGGATTGACGTCAAATTGGCTTCTACCCAAGGTATATTCAACAACTTAGAAGTGACAACTCGGTCGAGCTCTCTCATAGCTGACTGTAATGTCAAAAAATGTAAACAAAGAAATTAACCCTTTGTTAAGCATGTACCAAATTTTATCATTTGTGTTCGCGGAACATTTTCCCTGAAGGAAACATTGTTCCAGTTGCTCGAAAAATATAGTCGTAGGTATAGTAATTTTGTATCTAATGTATGTAATGCATAAGGTATGAGTTTTGATCTAAAATTGGTTACAATGTCACGCAGTACCGCACAACGGGTACAATTAACGATTTACTGATATGTTGGCACTTAGTCATCGAATTTTAATGTGCGTCGTTGGCATGCACAGAGAGTATCTGCTTAGAAAATCTTAGAACCCCGGTTCGAATCGCATCTGGCAAAAGTTGTATTTTATTTATTTTTCTATATCTAAAATTGGTTACAATGTAATGCAGAAACGGACAATTGGTCCGAGCCTAGGACATTCAATTTTAAATGTAAATAGAATTTTACATGTGCTTGGACCAAACTTTGGACTACTTACAATCACTTATAGTCTAGTTTGTGATGTGCTCTAAGTCTATTTCAAGATCCTAAAGGGTGCTTATACAGGGTGTCCCAGAAGTAACGTGCCAAACTTTAGGGGAAGGTAGGTGGGGGGGGGGGGGTGAGCTCCCTGATAAACAAACAATTTTCTGGTAAAAGTGTCACCGTTTTTGAAATATTTACATTTTTTCGAATTTAAAAAAAACGTGCCTTTTCATGTGTTTTCTTTAACTGCAACTACAAACCGGGCAATACTTAGTAAATTTTTTATGTAAAATACTTCCAGATAGTTGCCTCTCCATCTTCAAATGCAATGTAGTTAAAATATATTAAGGAACCATCATAAAATTAGGACTATTTCTGGATTTTTAACTTTTTGATATTTTCTTCCCCAACTTTGACTATCTCGGGTGACAAAAAAATGTACTGAGCTATAACTTTACATTACATAAAAAAATTGCTCATTTAATAAAGATTTCAGAAAGGTGCCACACTTACTGTTTCGAATAGAAAAAAAAAGTTATAGCCGCTTTTGTGGGTAAAGGACTGAGACACGCTAGAATGTATTTAATAGATTTAAATTGAATTTGCTCTTGTTACCGTCAAATGACACGCTAAATAGTACAAAGGTACATTATTACCTGCTCCTGACATTATTTTGTGTTACTTACCGGAATTCGGACTAGAGTCTATAACAAGGGCTATATCTATCAATATTTTTTGTGAAGCATGGATTCACGTGAAATAAAATATACATGAGTCGTTTGAAGAGAAATTTATTCATTTATTGATAAAATATGCTCAAATTGGCGACTTTCTACTCTAATACAAGCTCGGCACCTTTTAAGAAAAGACGCTTTTAGAGATCTTAAACTCAATTGGGCTATCTCAGCAGCAGCTCCATTTATTTGTTCCCGCAAATGCTCTTCGTTTTGAATTGTTTTTGAATAAATTTTGTCCTTAAGACAGCCCCAGTAGAAAAAATCTAATGGATTCAGGTCTGGCGATCGAGCGGGCCACGTGATTGGCCCGTATCGTCCAATCCATCGGCGAGGATAAGTTTCGTCTAAATGAGCTCTTACTTCACGCCCGTAGTGAGCAGGGCACCCGTCATTTTGCAGCCATAGTCTTCGCCGCAGGTTTAAGGGTACATCTTCCAAAAGAGTTGGAAGCCGTTCCTGAAGGAACTCTAAATAACTGTGAGAGTTGAGCGTTGGCGACAGTTCCACAGGTCCCAATATCTGACAATTAAAAATACCGCACCATAAATTTATTTTGTACCGGTACTGCGAACGATCTTCTCTCATTTCGTGAGGATTGTATATCTGCCAACTGTGAAGGTTATGTAAATTAAAATAACCATCACGTTTGCATGATGATTCATCGCTCCAAATTATTTTATTAAAAAAGTTGGGGTCTGATTCATGCATTCGCAACATTTCACGGCAAAATCTAACCCTCGACAGGTAATCTCTTTCCTGTAGAGCCTGAACACGTTGAATGTGGTAGGGATGAAATCGATGGTCTTTTAAAGCTTTGTGAACTGTAGTTTTTGGTATTCCCGTCCGTCTTTCCATCATTCTCACTGAAGTCGATGGAGCTAGTTCCACTTCCTCTAACACAGCTTCAACATCTACCGTTGCAGGACGTCCTGTTTCGCCGCCACGCCTTCCAGGTATGCGACCTTAAAAAAGTGAAAAATTATAGTTAACAAGCAAGCAAACAAGAAAGGTGTAAAAATCACTTACCTTCATATATTTCTCTATGGGTCCGGGCGAATACTTCTCGACCCGGATGTCGACGATTGGGGTATCGCTCTGCATAGAGTCTTTGAGCAGCTCTGGCATTACAGCAAGCTTCACCGTAAATTAGGTGAATATCCGCATATTCATGCGACGTATACTGCGTGTTCTCTGTCATAGTATTAATAACACAATGTTCGAAGGGTCCAATTTCACAAAATCCACTTTCACTAATTCCGGTAAGTAACATAAAATAATGTCAAGAGCAAGTAATTATGTACCTTTGTACTATTTAGCATGTCATTTGACGGTAACAAGAGCAAATTCAATTTAAATCTATTAAATACATTCTAGCGTGTCTCAGTCCTTTACCCACAAAAGCGGCTATAACTTTTTTTTTCTATTCGAAACAGTAAGTGTGGCACCTTTCTGAAATCTTTATTAAATGAGCAATTTTTTTATGTAATGTAAAGTTATAGCTCAGTACATTTTTTTTTCACCCGAGATAGTCAAAGTTGGGGAAGAAAATATCAAAAAGTTAAAAATCCAGAAATAGTCCTAATTTTATGATGGTTCCTTAATTTATTTTAACTACATTGCATTTGAGTATGGAGAGGCAACTATCTGGAA
>NW_023458555.1:114806449-114807216 GCF_013731165.1 Rhagoletis pomonella
TTTTTTTTTCTATTCAAAACAGTAAGTGTGGCACCTTTCTGAAATCTTTATTAAATGAGCAATTTTTTTTATTTAATGTAAAGTTATAGCTCAGTACATTTTTTTTTCACCCGAGATAGTCAAAGTTGAGGAAGAAAATATCAAAAAGTTAAAAATCCAGAAATAGTCCTAATTTTATGATGGTTCCTTAATTTATTTTAACTACATTGCATTTGAGTATGGAGAGGCAACTATCTGGAAGTATTTTACATAAAAAATTTACTAAGTATTGCCCGGTTTGTAGTTGCAGTTAAAGAAAACACATGAAAAGGCACGATTTTTTTTTAAATTCGAAAAAATTTAAGTATTTCAAAAACGGTGACACTTTTACCTGACAATTTTTTGTTTATCAGTGAGCTCACCCCCCCACCTACCTTGCCCTAAAGTTTGGCACGTTACTTCTGGGACACCCTGTATACATATATATGAATGGAAAGGTCTGATGTGTTGATGATAACAAATAAAATTTATTTTAAAATGAAATAAATTATAATTACTTATTTATTTTGATAATAAGAATTTTAAACATAAATGTCCGCAGTTATATGAATTATAGCTTTGCTGTTGATTATAGTTATAGTTAATATTTTTTCCTAAATCCATATATGCTCCAACGTCAGAAATTCATACTAAGTATGTTTATATACGATAGAAATTCGTAAACATATATAATATAAAAGTGTATTAAGAATGCTCACATAGGTAATTGTTAAGTATTTAATATATAA
>NW_023458555.1:114807316-114811540 GCF_013731165.1 Rhagoletis pomonella
CGGCTGTAAGCCTTCTTAAAAATTTAAAATTTGATACCCAAATTACCGTATTTCATTTATTTTATCAAAATAACTAAGTTTAAATTTTCAAATATGTGGCAATTTTACTCAAAAATTTTTTCAGCAGTTATCTTTTATAAACCTCTTAAATTTAATATCTATATTGTGATATATCATTTAGTTTATCAATTAAATTGCGCTAAATTTTTAACAGGTGGCAACCTACCTTTAAAATATTTTCGACCGTAAGCCTTCCTAAACCTCTTTGGTTTGATACCCACATAGCAATATTACATTTACTTTATCAATTTAACTGAGTTAAAATTTAGAATTGGTGGCAACCCTTCTCAAAAATATTTCCAACAGTTATCTTTCTTAAACCTATTTAATTTGATACCCATATCGTAATATTTCATTTATTTTATCGATGTACTTCAGTTAAATTTTCAAACAGGTGGCAACCCTCTTCAAACATATCTTCGACTGTAAGCCTTCTTAAAACTCTTCAGTTTGACACCCACATGTCAATATTTCATTTATTTTATCAATTTTACTGAGTTAAAATTTTCAAATAGGTGGCAACCCTCCTCAAAGATATTTCCAACAGCTATATTTCTTAAGCCTATTTAATTTGATACCCATATTGTTATTATTCATTTATTTTATCAATACGATTGGGTTGAAAAATTTTAAAATAGGTGGCAATCCTCCAATTTTTTGCGGTATCATTGGTTCTTGTATTATACCGAACAATACAAAAAAAAAATTATTCAAATCGGTTCAGCCGTTCTCGAGTTTTGACGACCGTGACATACGAACACAACATTTTTATTAATATAGATAAGTAATTATAAAACTTTATTTTATTTCAAATTAAATTTTTTTTGTTCTCATCATCAACATCAGCAGACCTTTCCATTCATATGGGAAATATTAAAAGATTTCGTATTATTTTTGAATTTGTTAGACATTCGGTGACTCTTTTGAATTTAATAAATTTGTCTTTCAGTGAATATAAACGACAAAAACAAGTATCTTAATCCTTTTTCGAAACAATGTATTATTAATATCTCCTGCTTTCTATATCAAAATATGAGTTTTCATAAAAAGTATGCTTAACAACTTTTCTCACTAAGTCAGCAATATATGAATGAATGAATAATTCCAGATGAATAAAACCAGGGTTCGTATTCGTAACACATTCAACTTGTACTCACTGCTCATACACATGTGTGTGCATAAGTGGAAAACAAACTCTGCTCACAGAAAAGTGTGTGCTGTTTGTTATTAAGCACACCCACCATGCAAAACATGAGAAATAGGAAACAATCGTCAATGGCAACAAATTGGCGACTCACCGATTTATTGCTGTGGTGACAAATCGGCAACATCACTTCGTTCATGACAATTTTGAATAAAAAAGTTCTCAAAAATTCCGAAACTTACGAATATGGCGTCAATAGTATTGGCCAAAATCATCTAAATTATGCCCAAGGACAAGATTGAAGACAAATGAATTAATTCCGATTGTAAGTTGCGATTTGGTATACATAAAAAATTAATGAAGCCTTAAAAAGAATAAAATTATTCCAAATATCGCCTGAAGCGATAAGAAAAGGACTCATTCAGGTAATAAGAAAACGACTCGCCCAGGCGAGTTGCCTTCGGCGGACGTTTTAGAGCGACCGGTAATAGGAAATCGATTCGATGGCAATATTACCGGCAATAAATTTGTTTCCGAGGGCGACACGTTTTCTTATTGCCGGCAACAGAAATTGTTTGGTGGGCATGCACATGTGTGTGAGCCGATTTTTGTACAAATTTCAGCCCATGCACATGCACATAATATATTTTTAAAAGAATTTGTTTATTAAACGTTATTTTTTGAAAGACAATTCAATAAAAAGTGGATGTTGTTTGTTTTTTATATGACAGAAAACATATTAAAAAATTATTTTAAGATTTGAGATAGAAATCGAAGTGTATAAGTTTCTCTACGCAAAGCACACACATGTGTGTGTGTGTGTGTGTGTGTGTGTGTGTGTGTGTTTTAATTATAATAATAAAAATAAAGTACACTCATGAGCCCGTGCTTTTTACCAAACAGCACACACATGTGATGTGAGCAAGTTTTTAATTTTTTATATGCACAGCACACGTGTGTGAGCGTAAAATGTTAGGATGTGCTGCGCATGTGTGTGCAAATACGAACCCTGAATAAAACATTTAAATATACACATACTTTTATAACCATTTTTTTTATATGTGGGATTCGTTATCGTCCACTTGGCGTTAATATACTTATTGGGCAAACAATGATGATGAAATCAAGATCAAGGCTATTTATAATATTAGCATTTGATTTGAATCATATTATGAAATTTAAATAGGGTAATAAAAAATAAATATATTCTTTGTCAGCAACATTGAGTTCAAGATTATTCCACATTTTAATTGAATCATATTATGAAGTATAAAATAGATTAAGAAAATATATGTAGATATATTTAAATATGTTCTTTATCAACAGTTTACCTCAATGCTTTTTATACAGAAATTTAAAATTTAATTATATAGAACCATAGATTTATTAAAAAACTTCAGCGTTTATTTGAATTAATATTGTTTTATAAGAGAGTTATTTATGAAAAAAGGTTTATTCATAAATCGTTTGTCGTTGGAAAAGGTTTTATAAATAATACAATTAATAAGCTTCATATTGAACTGCATTTTCCTAGTTATCAATTTTGTGGAATTAGAACGAAACTACGGAAACTTTTAGTAAGTGGAGATCGAGGGCTTAATCTACTGGACACTGTTTGTAGAAAACATGATATATCATATTTATATGATAAAGATTTAGATAACCGACATATTGCTGATAAAAAATTAATTGAAAAGGCTTGGGAAAGAGTTAAACCGAAGGATAGCAATCTTAATGAGAAAACAAATGCTTGGCTAGTTACAAATATAATGAAGACAAAAACGAAATTCGGTATGGGGAACATTTATAGTAAAACTAAGAAAGTGGGAGGAAAAACTGGTTATCATCTCTTCAAGCATGCTTTAAAAAGTGCTAAACAAAATTTAAAGAAAAGTGATAACTTAAAAGATGCCATAAAAATTTCAGGAAAGGTTGTCAATAATATTTTCAGAGGAAAAAATCTATAATAAAAGCACCACGTGTAATACCATTACCTAAATCTGGAGGATTTCTCCCATTAGCGCCTTTATTCGTAGCATTAGGAGCACTTGGAAGTCTATCTGGCGGTACAGCAGGAATTATTAAAACAATCAATGCTATAAAAACTGGAAAGGAGCAGTTATTGGAGGCGAAACATCATAATAATACAATGGAAGCTATTTCAATGGGAAAAGGAATGTTTTTAAAGCCTTATAAAAAGGGATTCGGATTATATTTAAAACCATATCAAAAAACCTCTTAATAAAAATACCTATACGACCTCTTACTAATGTAGACTTGAAGAAGTATTCAATATTTATTCCAAATTTTAGACGGGTATTCATGTGAGACACTTTACCACGTAAACCATTTAAGAGAGAATGTGGAATAATAAATTTGGATAGTTCAAATACTGGAAGACGATAATGAGATTGATTATTTCAATAGCTTTGGAAACTTATACTCCTAAACAATTAATAAAGTATTTAGGAAAAAACATTAAATATAACTATAATAAACAGCAAAGCTACAATTCATATAACTGCGGACATTTATGTTTAAAATTCTTATTATCATCAGCATCATCAGACCTTTCCATTCATATATATATATATATTTTATATATTAAATACTTAACAATTACCTATGTGAGCATTCTTAATACACTTTTATATTATATATGTTTACGAATTTCTATCGTATATAAACATACTTAGTATGAATTTCTGACGTTGGAGCATATATGGATTTACGAAAAAATATTAACTATAACTATAATCAACAGCAAAGCTATAATTCATATAACTGCGGACATTTATGTTTAAAATTCTTATTATCAAAATAAATAAGTAATTATAATTTATTTCATTTTAAAATAAATTTTATTTGTTATCATCAACACATCAGACCTTTCCATTCATATATATGTATACAGGGTGTCCCAGAAGTAACGTGCCAAACTTTAGGGCAAGGTAGGTGGGGGGGTGAGCTCACTGATAAACAAAAAATTGTCAGGTAAAAGTGTCACCGTTTTTGAAATA
>NW_023458555.1:114811640-114812205 GCF_013731165.1 Rhagoletis pomonella
TCCCAGAAGTAACGTGCCAAACTTTAGGGCAAGGTAGGTGGGGGGGGGTGAGCTCACTGATAAACAAAAAATTGTCAGGTAAAAGTGTCACCGTTTTTGAAATACTTAAATTTTTTCGAATTTAAAAAAAAATCGTGCCTTTTCATGTGTTTTCTTTAACTGCAACTACAAACCGGGCAATACTTAGTAAATTTTTTATGTAAAATACTTCCAGATAGTTGCCTCTCCATACTCAAATGCAATGTAGTTAAAATAAATTAAGGAACCATCATAAAATTAGGACTATTTCTGGATTTTTAACTTTTTGATATTTTCTTCCTCAACTTTGACTATCTCGGGTGAAAAAAAAAATGTACTGAGCTATAACTTTACATTACATAAAAAAATTGCTCATTTAATAAAGATTTCAGAAAGGTGCCACACTTACTGTTTTGAATAGAAAAAAAAAAGTTATAGCCGCTTTTGTGGGTAAAGGACTGAGACACGCTAGAATGTATTTAATAGATTTAAATTGAATTTGCTCTTGTTACCGTCAAATGACATGCTAAATAGTACAAAGGTACAT
>NW_023458555.1:114812305-114813347 GCF_013731165.1 Rhagoletis pomonella
GCTGTAAAGTAAAAGTACAGTTTTCTACCAAATTAAAAAAAAAAACCTTATTCCCACAAATTTTATTTTTTATTAATAAGGCCAATGAGTGAACTTTACCTTTTTAAAAAAAAACATTTTATATGAAAAATATTATGAATACTGAAAAAAAGATGTAGGTGGCTTAATTTTCTGAGCACAAGTGTACATTGTGGATAAAAACGGTTTACTATCCAAATGAATGACTTTTATTTATGCCTAGATATATAAAAATTTGGGCGTAGAACTTGTCCAAAATAGACCGAAGGTTCCTCAAAAAACTTGTAGGTTCGAAGAAACGGATTCGTTTCGAGTTCACCCAACCGACTAACGACGTAACGTAACGACGTCGTTTAGAGTTCACCCAAACGACTTCAGCAGAGCGACGTCGTAACGGCTTCACCAAAGCGACGTCGTAACGACGTCGTTTAGAGTTCACCCAAACGACTTCACCAGAGCGACGTCGTTTCGAGTTCACCAAAACGACTTCACCAGAGCGACGTCGTAACGACGTCGTTTCGAGCTCACCAAAACGACTTCACCAGAGCGAAGTCGTAACGACGTCGCTTCGAGTTCACCAAAACGACTTCACCAGAGCGACGTCGTATCGACGTCGTTTCGAGTTCACCCAAACTACTTCACCAGGGCGACGTCGTAACGGCTTCACCAAAGCGACGTCGTAACGACGTCGTCTTCGCCCTGTGGCAAATTAGGTTTTCTCAAAGTAGTTTTCATTTTCTTTGTGCGCAAATACTAATAAAAAGCTTTTATGATACATGTGTATGTATGTACATCCATATATTAATAACTAGTGTGATTTGATTCGATTACGTTATTTCGTTTAATTATACCCGAGCGCACTTGTGCACAAGGGTATTATAACTTTGTTCACATAACGGTTGTTTGTAACAGGCAAAACGAATCGAGATAGATATAGACAAATGTATACATAAATGATCAGAATGAAAAGAGAAATCGATTAAGCGGTGACTGTCTGTCCATCCGTCCTACGCTCAAAAGAAGT
>NW_023458555.1:114813447-114814940 GCF_013731165.1 Rhagoletis pomonella
CATGTTGTAGAACCTGAAAACGTAAGATAAAACGCGTAACGCACGGGCAAGAGATGAAAATCTTTCCAAAGGTTCAACAAAGTTCGATACGAGCGTGCTATGAGCGTTTATCCTTTTTGCTTCCACTGTAGTGTCTTCGATTTCCTGACCCAATGATGGCCAATTCGCTTCTTCTTTGGTAAGCCAAGACGGACCATCACCGGACGGACGGTACCACCATAACTCATTCGATGTCAAATCCTGTGGATATACCCCTCTGCTACCCAGGTCTGCTGGATTGTCTTTGGATTCGACATGATTCCAATATCGAAAATCAACGGCTTCCTGAACCTTTGCAACTCGATTAGCAACAAATTTCGTCCAAGAACCAGGTTGCTTCTTCAGCCACGAGGGGACAATAGTTGAGTCGGTCCAACAGAAGGTATTTTCGACCTTAAATGGAAGCTGAATGAAGAGGTGTTTGTGAACTGATGGGTTGATCCCAGGTAGTACCATCTAACCAGATCTGTTGCATAAGTATTTTAGCTATTACCACGATAGGTGCTAGCCAGCCAGCTGGGTCAAAAAGTTTTGCGATTATTGACAAAACCTCGCGTTTGTTATAGCTTGATTTCAGGACTATATCCTGGACATTAAAAAAGAAGTGATCCAACTTGGCGTTCCACCGTATACCTAAAGCTTTCGTTGTGCTAGTCTCATCCAGATCAGGAAGTTCTTTGCCTAACAAATGGTCATCAGGAAGATCAGCAATAAGTTCTTTTGTATTAGAGGACCACTTTCTCAGCAAAAATCCCGCCCTATGCAGCACTTGAATCAGCTCGTTGCGTGCCTGTAATGCTGTTGAAATCTGGTGAAATCCGGCTAGCATATCATCTACATACATCGCACAATCGCACATCGCAATTTGAGACGCCAATGGATATGACTCCTGCGAGTCTTGAGCTAGTTAATGTAGAGTTCTAATCGCCAAATATGGCGCGCAATTAATTCCAAATGTTACTGTGTTAAGCTGAAAATCCCTTATCTCCGCATTTGGGCTGTTTCTGAATAAAATTCTTTGAAAGGGCCTATGAGACGGGTTTACTAATATTTGGGGATACATTTTTAGGATATCACTGTTAAAAACGAACTTGTACATGCGCCAACGTATGGGCTAATGCGTCAAATCGGCTTAAAGAGCAGGACCTATGTGTAAGATGTCATTAAGACTCACTCCGTTGGAGGAATTGCTAGACGCGTTGAAAACTACTCTTAATTTTGTCGATGTGCTTTCCGGCTTCAAAACTGCATGATGGGGTAGATAAAAGTGATTAGTGATCATACAAAGGAGGTTTTATTTCTTCCATGCGCCCTAGGTCAAAATATTCTCTGACCACTTTATCGTATTCTCCTTTTAAAGAAGGGGTTTTCATTAGCCTTGCTTCGTTGCGCAAATATTGGCGTGATGCAATAGGCCTAGATGAACCGAGCTTTATGTCCGTTGGATATAAGTT
>NW_023458555.1:114815040-114829391 GCF_013731165.1 Rhagoletis pomonella
CATAAATGATCAGAATGAAAAGAGAAATCGATTAAGCGGTGACTGTCCGTCCGTCTGTCCGTCCGTCCGTCCGTCCGCCTGTGCACACGATAACTCGAGTAAAAATTGAGATATCTTAACGAACCTTGGTACGTGAACTTCTTTTGGGCGTAGGACGGATGGTATTGAAAATGGGCGAAATCGGACAATAACCACGCCTACCTCCCATATAACGGTAATTTTAAGAAATACGAAATCTTCGATAAATCAGTAAATATTGGAGCTAATTTATTCAAAATTAATGGTTGCAACAATTCTTTACCAAGAAATACGCTTATGACAAAATTTTGGAAAATGGGCGTAGCACCGCCCACTTGTGATCACATATATGTATCTCGCTAACCGTTCTAGCAATTTGTACCAAGCTCGGTATGGTTATTGTGCTTGCCACATAAAAGCAAACCGTTGAAAATTGTTGAAGTCGGACTAAAATTGAGGCCGCTTTTCATATAACGGTAAATTTCAGAAATGCTTGAAATTTCAATATTTCGAAATTTAAGGACGCTAATTTACTTAAAATGTATACACCCCGGCTTATCATGTAGCGGTAGCTTTCGGAAAGGTGGAAAACATATATTTAATACTTGCGCCGGGTATTTAATGTTCGGCTCCGCCCGAACTTAGACTTCTTACTTGTGTTTCTAGCAGTAAACGGAGGTTCGCAACGTTCCGAATAAATAAAAAAAGATTTTCCGTACGTTTGAAAGGCAGTTAAAAAATGCGTATAATTTTCGTCACGAAATTGATATCATAAATTTTGTGTTTCTAGTTCAGCTTTCGTCACTAGAAAATTTTACCTCAAAGAGGTGTTTTATTTCATATCAATTATTTTGGGGTAGCAAATTTAAAATCGACGAATATACAAACAATAAACTAAATGTTTTATTTTTCTCAAATAAATTGCTAAAAATATTCTCTAAATCTAAATTATGTATTCAAATCGATGTGTACATTCAAACACATAGTTTTTCGAATACGGAATAAGGCGAAAAAGGATGATCAAGGATATGATGATATCAAGGATGATATGTATTCGAAACAATTAAAAATAAAAAAAAATATGAGAAATGATAAAAACTTATCTTGCCATTGGCACCAACTTTGGATAAAATAAACAACTGTATTCGTCTGATTGCCTTAGTTTTATTGTTAAGATTTCTACTGGGTGTGGGGCGCACACATGTGCTTTTTTTAAGAAGTTTTACTTCTATCACGTGTACGGTGTTGCACTCGTGCTATTAAACTGATGATTTTTTCTCAAGTAGTTTTGCTCAGTGGCAATTTATACATATGTATGTAGTAGTCGCCGCACATTGGGTGAACTAAATGCATCCATACATACATATTTATGTACAACTATAGGTAAATACCAGGTAGGTTAAGTGCGGGTGATAAACCCATGTAGCATAGTTAAATACTGTGTACATACCTGCAATTAAAATGGGGAAGAATGTTACAATTTCGGCATGTGACTGAAAAAAACTCTAAAATACACACAAATTGTGGTTTCCACGACATGTACGAAGTGATTAGCACAGCTGCATCCTTCAACTTGTCAACTCGCGGGAAATTTCCCGATTTTCAGGGAATTTCGGTTTAAGTTGCAGTCGGGGAATGGGCGATTTTTTTCGGGGAACTGGGTATGTTATTTTTATATCTTAAAGTAACCAAATTAGACGGATATGTTAATTTTTAACCATTTGACCCTTTTTGGAGCGACATTTTTTCAATTTGAATAGCAATATCTCCACAACAGGAGTCTTCCCAGATATAAGCTATATACCAGATGAAAGCTAAGGTTTTGCGCTAGACTTGTGGGTACTTAGAATAAAATCGACTGACCAGTTTTTGAGAGAGTGCCCGAAATCTCTATTTTCAGCAGCCCGGTTTTTAGTTTTCAGGCGATAACGTTATGGCGTATTTATAGTTTATAAGCACAAAAGATAGCGTTAGATAGCCTGTTGGAAGACCCTTCTACTGATATCCCCGTCAGTGACATGGACTGAGTAGTGCGGCCTCAGTGGTAGTTTAAAAAATTGCCTTTTTCCGAATTTCAGGCAGCAGCCACGCCCACACAGGCATACGAATCAAAACATCCTGGAACAAAACCTTCTTAGTTTTTTGTGTACTTTAATTTCAGGAAGTTTGAAAAAAATTAAATGATGGTACGTACAGACGCCACACACATACCAAAGCGTCTCGTAGTGGAGACACGAACCAAAACACATTTGCCTCTATATCTTTCCAACTAGTAGCCGGAACTTAATATATAAGGTATCGTTGGAAAGGTATTGGCCTATAGAATAACACTAAATATATTGGGTGTTTCCACATACCCCCTTAAACCGGCAAAAGCAAAAAAAAACGTTTTTTGTTTCGCAACGCTTTAGCCTAATTTTTAAGAATCCGGTTAATCGTTTACGAAGCTTGAATGTATTTTCTGGACACATTCTGCAAGACCTTTCCAACGATATATCAAACATGTCGATTGGACGTTTGGATAAAAACTTCCAAATCTCGTGTATATATAAGCGAGTCATTTCAGCATGCTACTGTTGCTGCTTTCGTCACTCGCGCGCACTGCCGTGCGCTGTGATACGATTATATGTACATACGTACGTACTTTGATATATATCAGCAAACTATTAATCAAAATCAATATTAGCGAGCTTTTCTTTTTGCTGGGCTGTTATTCTTGTTGGGAAGAGTAGCTTTGATATCGCACGTACCTACATATAGATAATTGTTATTTTGTGCTTAGATACTTTCCAACCTACTTGTACATATATATATAGATACGATCGCAAGGCGCAGATGCACTGTGAAACCCAGCAGTAAATTCGTAAAGTTCGGTCTACACATACATTTTTTAACCTTTTTGAGTGTTTTCCTTCGTGGGTGGCGCGTTTCATCCCTTGTGTGTTATCAATAATCATTATTAAAAAAAAAAAATCAAAGAAAATGTCGGTTTACTGGTTTATTCGGTGCTATGACGAAATTGTCGAATTCAATGCCAATTTTGATGAGGCATTAATGGGCGCCCAGCCGAATAGTTCGTTAACCATATTGAAAGGTGAGCTGGTTGAACTGTGGGAAAAACTAAAAAGGCATACGAAAAATGTCTACAATCTTTGAAAGAAGATGCAGACATAGAAAGTGTTAGGTCCAAGTACGCTACCACATTTCGAGATTACCTTAGTTGTTCGTCCCGTATAGACGAAAATATGGAAAAGTTTAACCCTAATAAGGAGGATGTTTCTCGAACCATTGCTCAAGCAGCTGGTTTTTCTGATAGCTTACATTTACCACCATGCGATACCAATATTTTCGATGGTGATTATGCCTCGTGGCCATCGTTTCGAGATCTTTTTACCGCGATATACATTAATAACAGTCGTTTGAGCGGCGTACAAAAGCTTTACCACTTGCTTCAGAAAACAAGCGGTGAAGCTCGGGACAATTTCCCAACTTACAAATCAAGGATTCGAAACGGCTTGGTCTAACTTAAAAGCGACTTATGAAAACAAACGGGTTTTAGTGAATAGCCAGTTAAAGAAGTTGTTTTCACTTCCGGTCATTCAGACCGAAAGTGCGTCAGCGTTGAAGGATCTTCAACGAAGCATTAACGCATGCCTCTCAGCGCTGGAAATCTACAACATAGACGTCACCAACTGGGATCCAGTTCTCATATTCTTGTGCTCAAACCGGCTTCCAGAGACAACCCTCAGCATGTGGGAAAACACTTTGCTGGATAAATCAGCGTTACCAGAATGGAAGCAAATGAATGCCTTCCTTATACAACGTTTTAGGACATTGGAGTCGATTGTGGGTGTGAAATATTCAACTTCGTCGACATCAACCCACCAACAACAACGAACATTTACGCATCCACATAACCCGGTGGGACAAAAGAAGCTGTCGCTTGCCACCAACGTCATTTCATCATACTGTGTCATGTGCCCAAAACAACAACACGTCCTACGTTTATGTAAACAGTTTTTATCCCATTCCGTCAGTGATAGGTTCGCGTTGATCAAAAAACACGACTGCTGTCTGAATTGCCTTGCTAAGGGCCATTCTGTCAAAGAATGTAAGAGTAAATTTTCGTGCACAACGTGCAAGAGCAGGCATCACTCTCTACTTCATAGAGTGGCTCCCAACACTCAACACAAAGATGCCTCAAACCATGGAACTGCCTCACAGGCATTCCATGTAAACATGCAGTCCACTTCTCGTGGTAGAAGTTCGTCACCAAATCCAGAAAATTCGTCTTCGTCGAGTTTGTCATCAGCTTTAATTGGCACCGCCATGGTGCATATTTGCCATTTAGGCTCGACGTACTTCGCTCGCGCCTTGATTGACTCGGCTTCAGAGGCGTCGTTTATATCAGAACGACTTCGAAAACTTTTGAAGCTTCCATGTTCGAAAGCAAATGCAGTCATCTCAGGGCTTAATCAAACAGTTTGCAATAGTTCGTCGAAAATTTGTTCATTTATCTTGGGCTCTCCACAAGACTCAAATCTTTTCATTGAGGCGAACGCATTTGTATTACCACACATTACGGGTAACTTACCTTCAACTTCTATAGACAGTTCAATATTAGATGAACTGCCTAAAGTACCTTTCGCAGATTCTAAATTTTTACAGAGCGGCCCAATCGATGTTTTGATCGGGGGAGATTTATACCCCAAAGTTATGTTGGAAGGGGTTAAACGTAGTGTATGCAATAATTTTCTGTCCCAAGAGACCGTGTTCGGGTGGATAGTCACTGGGGCATCATCCACTGCACACGTCTCTTGTTTTGCTACCAAAATCTCGTTGGGGGAGGACAATCCATTAGATTGCCAGCTACGTAAATTCTGGGAGTTAGAAGAAATCCCAAAGAGGAATATTCCATCAGCAGAGGACTCGTTTTGTGAAGAACTTTTTTTGAAAACAACAACTAGGAATTCTGAAGGAAGGTATGTGGTATTTTTACCTTTTAAAAACTTATATCCAACGGACATAAAGCTCGGTTCATCTAGGCCTATTGCGTCACGCCAATATTTGCGCAACGAAGCAAGGCTAATGAAAACCCCATCTTTAAAAGGAGAATACGATAAAGTGGTCAGAGAATATTTTGACCTAGGGCGCATGGAAGAAATAAAACCTCCTTTGTATGATCACTCCCCTAATCACTTTTATCTACCCCATCATGCAGTTTTGAAGCCGGAAAGCACATCGACAAAATTAAGAGTAGTTTTCAACGCGTCTAGCAATTCCTCCAACGGAGTGAGTCTTAATGACATCTTACACATAGGTCCTGCTCTTTAAGCCGATTTGACGCATTTGCCCATACGTTGGCGCATGTACAAGTTCGTTTTTAACAGTGATATCCTAAAAATGTATCGCCAAATATTAGTAAACCCGTCTCATAGGCCCTTTCAAAGAATTTTATTCAGAAACAGCCCAAATGCGGAGATAAGGGATTTTCAGCTTAACACAGTAACATTTGGAATTAATTGCGCGCCATATTTGGCGATTAGAACTCTACATTAACTAGCTCAAGACTCGCAGGAGTCATATCCATTGGCGGCTCAAATTGCGATGTGCGATTGTGCGATGTATGTAGATGATATGCTAGCCGGATTTCACCAGATTTCAACAGCATTACAGGCACGCAACGAGCTGATTCAAGTGCTGCATAGGGCGGGATTTTCGCTGAGAAAGTGGTCCTCTAATACAAAAGAACTTATTGCTGATCTTCCTGATGACCATTTGTTAGGCAAAGAACTTCCTGATCTGGAGGAGGCTAGCACAACGAAAGCTTTAGGTATACGGTGGAACGCCAAGTTGGATCACTTCTCTTTTAATGTCCAGGATATAGTCCTGAAATCAAGCTATAACAAACGCGAGGTTTTGTCAATAATCGCAAAACTTTTTGACCCAGCTGGCTGGCTAGCACCTATCGTGGTAATAGCTAAAATACTTATGCAACAGATCTGGTTAGATGGTACTGCCTGGGATCAACCCATCAGTTCACAAACACCTCTTCATTCAGCTTCCATTTAAGGTCGAAAATACCTTCTGTTGGACCGACTCAACTATTGTCCCATCGTGGCTGAAGAAGCAACCTGGTTCTTGGACGACCTTTGTTGCTAATCGAGTTGCAAAGGTTCAGGAAGCCGTTGATTTTCGATATTGGAATCATGTCGAATCCAAAGACAATCCAGCAGACCTGGGTAGCAGAGGGGTATATCCACAGGATTTGACATCGAATGAGTTATGGTGGTACCGTCCGTCCGGTGATGGTCCGTCTTGGCTTACCAAAGATGAAGCGAATTGGCCATCATTGGATCAGGAAATCGAAGACACTACAGTGGAAGCAAAAAGGATAAACGCTCATAGCACGCTCGTATCGAACTTTGTAGAACCTTTGGAAAGATTTTCATCTCTTCCCCGTGCGTTACGCGTTTTATCTTACGTTTTCAGGTTCTACAACATGACTAATAAGCACACTCGAAGATTCCATTCTTATCCATCTTTGGCTATTTCAGGAGAGGAGATATCCAAGATTCGTACTCGTCTTATTGTCTTGACTCAATTGAGGTATTTCGCTAGCGAATACAAGAATCTGTCGTCAAAGGTCCCGAATGATTCAAGGAGCACGATTTTAACGTTGAACCCTTTTCTTGACAGGAAAAGCGTTATGCGAGTCAATGGTCGCCTTGCTAGTTCAGCAATTCTTTCTTACAACGAGAAATATCCAATACTTCTTCCGTATAGTTGTGAATTTTCCAAATTGCTAGTTAATTTTCTCCACATTATATCTCTTCATGGTTCTAATCAATTAGTTTTACGACTGCTCTGGCAGCAGTACTGGATCCCCAAGGCTAGAAATCTAATAAAGGCGGTTATACACTAATACAAAACCTGTGTTATCTACAAAAGGAAGGAGCAATCTCAAATCATGGCTGCTCTCCCAGAGGAACGAACCATTCTATCGAGGCCATTCGAAAATACTGGTGTCGATTTCGCTGGTCCATTCGACATTAAAACTTTCACAGGCCGATCTTGTAAAGTAACCAAAGGATACGTATGCCTTTTTGTATGCGTTGCTACAAAAGCGATTTATGTGGAGGCCACAAGCGATCTGTCATCCGAAACTTTCCTGGGTGCATTCTCTCGATTTATCTCTAGGTGAAGTTGCCCAAAAAACATTTTTTCTGATAACGGAACGAACTTCGTGGTTGCTTCAACCAGTCTAAAAAAGGACTTTCAAAAATTCCTCCTCTCATCGAAAGAGTTCGTGTGTAACCTGTACAATCAGCAGGAATTATCTTGGAGCTTTATTCCTGGTGGCGCGCCACACATGGGTGGATTATGGGAGGCCGGAGTTAAGAGCTTTAAGTTCCATTTTAGAAGGGCCGCCTATAAATATACGTTTGAAGAGTTTCAAACATTACTCTGCCGCATCGAAGCTTGCCTTAATTCAAGGCCGATCTCTCCTATCTCGAATGACTCTGCAGATTGTGCAACGCTCACACCTGGGCATTTCCTTATTGGTGCACCGCTTCTTTCACCTATTGAGCCGTCCATCGAAACAAATCCAATCTCGTTGATTAATAGGTGGCAAAGGTTGAAAGCCTTAAGCCAACAACTCTCAATTCGATGGAAGGAGGAGTATTTAAAGGAGATTCATAAACGTTATAAGTGGAAGTTTCCTCAAACCGACATATCGGTTGATGACTTAGTAGTTGTGCGTCACGAACATCTTCCGCCTAATGATTGGCGTTTGGGAAGAGTTACCAAGGTCTATCAGGGTAACGATAGAAGAGTTCGGGTAGCAGACATTCGCACACAAAAGGGAATGATAACACACCCCATTGTTAAATTAGTCGTCTTACCACAGTAGATGACGATTGAGAACGTCACCCTATTTCACACTTTTTCAGCTATAAATAATGGAAGTCGTAGTACTCTCGGAAGCAACCCCCACCTCACGGTCGGACATACCATCATCTCCTCAGAGAGCAACGCATGCGGAGAAAAGACAAGTAGTTAACATGTTGAAGTGCAGAGTTTGCCGCCGATCACACCCACTCCGTTTTTGCAAACGTTTTCTCAACGGAAACTATGAACGACTGCGGTTAGTTCTTCTGCATAAATATTGTTCGCGGTGTCTGGCTTACTCCCACACCACCAAAAAATGCAGTAGTTCTGGGTCGTGCGCACATTGTCATGAGCAACATCATACTCTCTTGCACTTCAATCCTCGCCTTGGCCCCCGTCAACAACCGCCGTCCCTTTTAACGCAACTATCGGGCATGGTCACCGTTTTACCAACGTGCGCAGTATATGTGCACATAAATCAACAAAGATTTCTTACCCGCGCTCTGCTCGACCCTTGCTCCCAGACAAGTAAAGTATGCCGGTCGCTGATCAAGAAGCTGCACGTATCCACGTTGCCTGTTGCAAATGTGGATATGTGTGAGCTCTTGATTAGCTCGTCAAACGACGCTAGCATTTGCTTTACTCTGACTGCCAAGGTATTATCGGAGATTGGGCTGAGGACTCCAGCACGTCACTTGAATTCGGTCGTGGTTGAAAAATTCACCAATCTGAAATTAGCCGATCCAAACTTCCATACGTCCGCCGCGGTCGCTCTAGTGTTTGGAGGGGAGATCTACCACAAAATAATGAGGACGGAGGTTATTTCTTACCCAGGATTCCCTACAGCCCAGAATACAATATTCGGATGGGTCCTTTCAGGCCTTTATGCCCTTTAAGGCACACGCTCCCTCATGGGCTACATTTTTTAATATACAAATACATATATTTTATGGCTTAGGATTTACTTGAATGTCGGTATTTGAAGTAGAATTTGCACCTATACAACCAACATACATTTAGATATATACACATCCATAAAAAATTAAGCTCAACAATTTTATTTGCACGCACAACTGAACTCCTTAGAAGTTAAGTTTATCTTGTAATATGAAAATACTTTGAATTATATGTATTTAATATTTGAATTTAACCTTTCTTCATCTTTACGTTTTTTTTGCGATCCTTTAGCATTGCAAGGCTGGCGGCAATGTTGAAGCCAAAAGCCTTCAATGTTTGGGAACCCCTGGCAGTTTTCCTGCACAGTCGTCAGCTACAAAGCTGCACTGCTTCCGGAAAACTACCGGTGGCTTTCTTTCGAACTTGGCTAGTATTTAAGCCCGGTTCCGTTTAAACTGTGGTCTTATTCTTGTCAGACAGCAGGCAGCGGACCGGAGTCATCGTTAATTATAATACGCTTACCTACAAGCAGATATATACTTTATCATATACTTAGATTTTAATCTTGAATCTGAGAATAAATATACATACATATTTCTTATTATTGCTAAGATTGTTTTTCTCACTTACTCTTGTGGTTTCTCAACCTTGTTGCGAGTTCGCACCAGCAATCATCTAATTTCGTCCCAAACAGATGGAATGCGGGGTTGGTGCTGGGGTCTTCATTGAGCAATATAACCTAAAATTATCCTTCCGCCTGCCAGATTATTAATCGTTTTCCAGGCCGAAACGTTTGCTATTGAGGAGGCAGTAAGGTACATCAAAGACAATGTACCCGCGAGAACGCAAGTGAACATCCTCTCGGATAGCCAAGCGGCTATTCAGGCGCTTTCCTCTAACTCTGTTACGTCTCAGCGAGTGGATGAATGTAGGAGAGAGCTGGCCTATATTTCTGATCAATACGAAATTACCCTAATATGGGTCCCGGGACATAGGGGCATCTACGGAAACGAGGCAGCGAGTGAGGTTAAGTTACTGACAACACCTTGTTATTATTACACCATGGTATGTTGTTTTCTGTTTTTGATTTATGAGTTGCAGTGTTGTTTGAGGAACTTTTCGGCATAAGGGTCATAGGAGCAGCACTTGGCATCAAACGTGCCTTTCCTGTACCTCCCGGTGTATTTGTGAAATCTGCTCCTTTAAAAAGTTTAACGCACAGCAAGGCATTTCGCTGCAGCTCTGCCCCACAGCTGCTTTCGCAACGCTCCTTACGCGAAGGACATTGAGGCACGTTAAACAAAATTAGTGGTATCTGCTTTATATTTAACACCACATAAAAAACAACGCTTCAGATGTTGCATTTTTAACACATACACTAAATATAAACCGCACAACACTACAAAAAATCAAAAGTTAATTAAAATTTGTTATTAACGAACATTCAAAAAAAAAAACAACGATATGGCATTCAAAGCGTAACGAAATATAGGAAACAAAAGAAGAACAAGTTGAAGTTTAAAGGTTTGGTTCTCATGAGAGCAACGTCATTTTGGCTTCTACCTTTGGCATTGTGTGCCGAAGGACGACTGCTATTTTGGGTTATGATCTGACCGGGGATTTAACCATGGTCCTATGGAGGTGAAGTACCCACATGTAATCACTCTGCTACATTGGCCGCCGTAAGTACATGTTATACATACATATGTATGTACACATATTCGATTAATTGTTCTTAAAATGGATGAAAAATATAGTATGCTTGGAAACAATTAACAGTTTTACAAATGTATTTGCACTTCAAATTTGTGTTTTAATAAAGTGTTAATTAAATAAATTATTATTATAAATTGTTATTTTAATAAATAGATATAAAAATATTTATATTTGGCTACTCTTGGACTTTTCTAAATTTGTAACAAACGACAGATGTAAACAAAATAAAGAAATAATTGTAATTTTACAAATTTAAAGCAAACGGGCGTTCTTTAGAAAAAACTGTAGTTAGTGTAGTTAGAAACGAGAGTGAAGTGCAGTGTTCAATTGTGATCGAAATTGCAAGTACTTAGTGTGTGTGTGCGGCAAACCAAAGACCCCAAAAATTTTTAGTTTCTTAATTTAGAACGTAATAATTCCGGATTATTTGCAGTCATATTGTAAGCTTTCAAATTATGTCTTTTTCGAAAGATTCAGTACGTGTTGGACTGCAAAAATATGAAATAAGTAACAACTTGTATGTAGTTAAACGAAAAAAAATCCATTTGTGTTGCTGAAACACGGCACAAAACGAAAAGTGTCGTTCTTTCACAGTTTTTGACTTATGCCAATATTCACGATTAATGTTAGACATTTGCCACTGTTCAGTAGTAAGGGTTGGCTTCTTCGGTTTTATGCCAAATGGCAAAACTTTGCCTCTGCCGGATTGGTAACAACAAAGCCTATGTCGATTTGTCACAGAAGGGTATGGTTATTGGTATTGGTATTGAGTTGCGCCGTTATTGCAGAGGACCATCACAGTGTGCAGATTTGGCGATTTCGCGCCAACTTGGCGATTTTTTTTGGATATTTGCGCGTAAAAATTTAGGAAATAGCCATTGGCGATTTTTGGCGATTTTTGGCGATTTTTCCCCTTCAAATAAATTTTTTCCAATCATAAAAATATACAAAACTTAGTTTTCTACGACGAGGCTAATGAACTACGTCATAAACTTGACTTAAGAAGCATATTAAACGACTGGCAAATATGTTTAATCACCCTAATCGAAGAACTTTTGAAATGAATACCGAGCCAATTAAATACTTTTAAAAAAGCTTTGATTTTGTCACCAGAAAAGTGTGTGAAAGAGGGCGAGTTTCAGGGACCTGCTAATTCACTATTTGACTTTGATGGAATTATATTCGTTTTTGTTCTCAAAAACAATATTATAAAATTATCTCACTTTTAATATAAAAGATTTGTTAATTCGATTTCATGAATTTTATTTTAAAAAAATATTGGCGTTTCTTGGCGATTTTTTTTTCAGAAATCGCGCTTTTTTAAACGCTCTGAGGACCATCGACATATGTCAGTGTTTGGCCGAGCTAATCCTCCGATTGTGGCATGCGCCTTGATGTTGTCTCACAAAGGGGAGGGGACTACAGTTTTACGCCGACTCCTGCCGGGGCCGACCACTATTACAAAAAACGTTTTCCTTTTTTATGTTGGCCGTAACAGGGCTCGAACCCTTACCCTGCGGAATGGTAGTGCGCAATTCTAACCACTACACCACAGCGGATGCTTAATTAATCGCGATTAACCATTTACTCGTTAATTTTTAGTCATTCATAGACTAACATCCTGCCGACAATACACGCATAAGATAGTCCCAAATTTTGACAAAAGAGAAAAGTGATTTTCTTTAAAACTTTTCAATGACATCTTGACTGAACTTACAAATTCGTAGTTTCTACTATTACTTATTCATAAGGTCTGGGTTATGAAATAACTTGAACTTCTTTTTCCAAAAGTGAGGCTGTCAAAATTTTAATGGATGTCGGATGTACAGCAATTTTCTAAACGGATCTCTTAATAGATTTTTTCATGAAAATTATTCCAAACGAAAACTTAATTTTTTTTAAGTTAAAATTGATAAAAAAAATCTTAACTAAATTTAACTAATTTATATTAGAGGTTTTGAGTTTATCCCACTGTAAGTGTGTAATCAGTCGCTATGTGTTTCTATAATACAAAAAACAACCTCACAATTAAGCATATTTTAAAATTTCATGCTACCGTACGCAGTATCTAAAATCCTTCAAATTTTATTATTAACTAGCCAATGCCCGCTTACTTCGCGGCGCCTAATAAGAGCTTTTGCGTTAATAATAGCGTTTAAAAACAAAATTAGTCTGTAAAGTCAAAATTTTTGATTTAAGTAGAAACCATTAAGGCGTGTATCCTCCTCACACATAGGCCAATAATAGTAACGCTGTGATACCATATGGAATACCAATCCCTTTCGGTGTCATGAGCTTTACCTATGGTTTTATTTCCTCCTGTGAGATCTCTGCCAAACATGCGTACTCTTTTTGTGTGATCTTGCAACTACAACATTGGTGCGATGCGTATGCCAATAAAAGTTCTTATAGGGAAACTCAAATGAATACGTGTTATGAATTTCAACCTTAACTCCAGCGGCACTAGTCGGGTAAATTTTTATCAAAAGAACTTTCCATCATACAGGTATATAGCTCACATTGAAAATTTGAACGCAATCGGTTAATAAATACGATTTTTATAAATAACTCTACTCCAGCACCACCTAGCGAGTTTCCTAGTAGCATGTAATTGAACCATATATGTATGTAAGATAACCTCCGACAATCTGACGGAACTCTATTCAGTGGTTTTTGGGTTTATTCCGAACAAAACGGCTATAATTTTATGCAAATAGGTATGTAGATAGGACAGTTTATAGCGAAACTCGTAAAAGCAAAGCTCCATTCTTTGTGAAAAATTTAAAAAAAAATCTTCAAAATTTCCATATAAATTTTACCTTACTGAAAATTAAAGACAAAGTTACAATAGTTCAATGTGATTTGGAAATCTAGGAGAAAATGGTTCCCAATCGAATGACACTTGCGCGTTTACGTAACCTTGCGCCTTTCCAATAATTACCACTTTTCGCCATAACTACGGTATTGATAACATATGTAACTGTGTAGAATTTCTGGACGTTAGGGTAAGCAGTTCTAGAGATAAGCTATATGAGAAGTTCAGTTTGTATGGAAGGAAGGAGCCACGCCCCCTTTCCCAATGCATTTGCAATATATGCATCAGTGCTAAGTTTCAGTTCCGCAGCGTAATTGGTTTTAAAGATATATTGGTTTTTTACGTTTTAGTCTGTATAAGAATTGTAGGAATATCCCGAGCTACATACCGAATAAAATTTTGGTTAGAATGTTTATTTTCAAGGTGTTGCCAAATATGAACCAAGTCGGTGCAGCCGTTTAGTAGTTTAGTGAAATACATTGTAAAGAGAACTGTATGAAATTGTAAAACGTGACGTCTCAGATTTCTTAACGCAACAACGAAAAGTTTTAATTTTTTTAGCGAAAAACCTTCCACACAGAAAAAAAAAATAAGTTTGTGGTTATATCAAGGAGAAATTTTGAGAGCGGTCCGTTGCTAACTCTAAATATAAACAACGACGCTCTGGAAAAAGTTAATACGTTCAAATACCTAGGAATAATGATCAACGATAAACTAAAACAAAAAAAAATGGATTCTACATTTTCAATTTTCGCTCTAGCAATATATACATCGGTGAAAACTGCCTTTAATTCCATATATTAGCTTTTGCGTGATGCGCTTACAAACATACAGACAAACATACCAAAATTTTAGATTTGGCTGATCTAATAAACCCCCTAATAATTTTTCTTTAACATCTATTATGTACAGATATCGGCCTGTTACAATTTTATTATTCTCAAATACTCTCGTTTGATACCCATTTTAACGCGTCTTTTCTTAGCGCGTTTGCGTAGCGCCCAAAGCTCGC
>NW_023458555.1:114829491-114831352 GCF_013731165.1 Rhagoletis pomonella
ATACACCTTCTAAAACGAATGTGGATCGTAAGCTCGGCAGTGTTGACAACACACGCGATGTATTTTATTGTTTTGGGCAACATAAGTGTTGCCATGTAAGATGTTACCACATCGCGTGTAGTGCCATTACACCAACCGCCTATGGGAAAGGAAGTTTTACAAGGTGATCAGACTTGTAAAATCTTCTTTCCACATAGTATGTCAAATTGCTTTGGAGGAACGAAAATGTTATATTAATTTTCTTTCCCCCCTTTTATTCGTTCGTTTATAGCAATTTGGAAATGCATACTCCATAACTACTAAATATACATTATATAAAATTACTTAATCGTAATTAGTATTAGGCTAAACTAATTTGAATTTGAAAAAATTAAATTAGTCTTATATTCAATATTTTTTTCAGAAATATTTAACTATACATTCTAATGTTTAATTTGAAAGTATTTTACAGTGCAATATTTGTTCATTAAAAATTTTGTAGTTTTAAGTAACATTTTTTTTTGTAGTTTAAGGTATTGTAATTTAGTTATTACAATTTTATTTCTTATAAATAAACGTAAGTACATTTAAAGCATTTTTCTCTAGTATTTATAATATTGCGTTTATATAAATGAAGGGATTGTGTTCATGTGGCGAACAATTTCTATTTAGTGAATATTTCATTTTACTTATTTTTTTTGTTTGTTTGCTTAAGTTGAAAAATTCTTATACATGTTTTTGTTATATGTTGAAATAATAGTTGGTTGAAATGAAAGTTTCAACTAACTTTTTGAACTCTATTTTTGTGGATTGTTTTTATCTTTTTGTTTATCGAAAATAGTAATATTAACACCATCTACTTTAGTTACAACGTGAATACCCTGATATATATTTTCATGTTTATTTCTGGGTTCTTTTTGTACTAGAACGAGATCGTTTTCTTTAATATGTACTGGACGAGAGTGTCTATCATATAAATCCTTGTTGCGGATTTTATGTTTGTTAATTAATTCTTTGGCTATTGCATGTGATTTTTGCATCCGGTACTTAACCTCTGCATAATTCTCAACATTGTTAATGGGATCAATTTTTTCCTTTTTCAATTCTTGCGGTAAAGTCGGTGTTTTTCCGAAAACTAGTTCGTTGTCAAAAACAGAATTTGGAGTAGTATTATGCAAAAAGGTAAAATACTTAAGAAAAGTGTCCCAGTCTGAAATAGTCTCATTTAGGTATTCATTGAAAACGCGATGGTTTCGCTCAATAGTGCCCACTGTTTCGTGATGGTGTGCTGTCGAAAAGTTATGACCAATCTTTAAGAGTTTTGTTAGTTCCGAAAATATTTCATTTTTATATTCAGTTCCTAAATCTGATCTGATTGAATTCATTATGCCGTATACTAGTATGTGACTTTCAAAAATAGCAGAGGCGATCGTTTTGGCGCTTTTGTCTGGAACAGCAACGGTTACCAGATACTTTGTCAGATCACAAATCATAGTAACAGCGAACTTGTTACCGCTTTTTGATTCTGGCAAAGGCCCTATTGTATCAATTATCACTATTTCAAAAGGTTTGATAGGTGTTGGCGTTAAAACAAGGGTTTCTTTTGTTTTTGGTTTTGGCTTGTTTAGTAAGCATTTCTCGCAACTCTTGACAAATTTTGATATATCACGGTCATATTTTTCCAAAAATATTTTGTACGGATCTTTGCATATAACCTTTTGACTCCGCAATGTCCTCCGCTTATAGGGTCGTTATGGTAGATTGTCATAATTTGGTTTTTCTTTTCGTCATCAGTCACAGTTTCAACAGGATCTGTCAATACAATTTGTAGGGTTTTTAAGGTTTTATTTCCGCGGTTTTTTAAGTTTGAAATTGAAAAATA
>NW_023458555.1:114831452-114847353 GCF_013731165.1 Rhagoletis pomonella
TTATCGATGCTATTGCGAGTGTCGCTTAGTCGCTCAATTAGCGACTGTGAATACTTTTTAATCGCTCATCCTTCTATTGCTGTTTTTTAGTCGTTGGAGTTTGCGTTTATAAAATTTACATAAGAAAGTGGTACTATAATGGATAAAAAGTAAGTCAATTGAACTGGAAGTTGTAAAAAATTGTGAAATATACATATGCATGTATGTGTCTGAATTACAGATCAAAAATTATAAGCAACAAAAGGCAACTTGCGCGGTTGTTCGTACTGATGCAGGAGAGTGAAGACATAGGCAAAGGAATTTCCGGAAAGAGTAGGGTAGGAAGCTCCGCTTCTATTGGAAAAGATACATATACAATATTTCTTGTGCATATAACTCCGGCTACGCCATCCACAGTGTTTTTGCGCAGAGCCAACATCAAAAGTTTATACAAAAAAAGTGCATAATTTATTAATTGACTAGTGCTCGGAAATTTGAAATCTTTATTTTAAATTAAAGTTGAATTCTTTCAATACACTTGTTATGTTGTTATGTTAAAGTTTTTAAACTCGGGTCACGCGTTTGGACACAAAAAACCCAACATCATTGTACAAAAAACTTAACCGTACCGTATTTCTTAAACTTCCATAAAGTTTATTAATGAGGAAAACAGCTTTTCCTGCAAATCATGTAAAGCCTAAAAACTGTGAAGCATCGGGAACGCAACTTCTATTCATAAAACTCACACATGTACATACACCTTCCAAGTCCAAGGGATCCGACGAATCTCGCAATTCCCTCCTTGCTTTAGCTAACTCTACTAATCTATTAGCTTCGGCATCATCTTCTTCATCACTAAACCATATTTCAACTGTGTCCATTTTTTTAATTTTATAATAAAAGCAATTATTTTAAAAATGATGTAAATAAAACACTCAAGAAACAAATGTAAACAAACAAACAGCTGTTTACAATTCTATCGACCATTCACAATAGTACAAATTTTTATCGATCAAGTTACACAATAGCAAAATAAAAGACGATCGACTCGATCGACAAATTTCTATTCTACTGCCAGTCGACACTCGCAGTAGGGGCCTTATCGAAATTCGTTTTTTCGTTAACAATCGTAAAATTAAGTAACTCGATTTTTTTGTGTTTTAAATGTGCACAAACTTGAAAACTTGAAAGTTTATTATTTTTTCCATATATAATATTTGTTTTCACCCGGGGTATTTTTTTGAGAAGTTATAAGAAAATTTGTCGTAAACCTGTAACGTAAGATTGTCACTGCATTCGTTATCATACTCTGGTGTCTGCTTCGTCGAAGATCGTGTTTTTACCGCTAAAACTTGTTTAGTAGAGTCTTTTAGCTCGTTCATCGTAATTCGTGACAATGCGTCCGCTCCGACGTTTAATTTGCCTTTTATATATTCGTTTGTAAAATCATACTCTGACAGTTCTAAGCGTATTCTAGCGAGCTTTGACGACGGGTCCTTCATGTTAAAAAGATAAGCTAAGGGTCGATGGTCAGACCTCACCGTAAAGTGAGTGCCGTAAACATACGGTCGAAACTGCTTGATCGCAAAATATATTGCTAAAAGTTCAAGCTCGATAATTGGCTTATTCTGTTCTGATTTGTTGAAAGATTTAGAAGCGAAACGTATTGGTAAATGATTTTCATCATGGTTTTGGCTTAATATAGCACCGCACCCAGCTTTCGGGGCATCGACAGTAATAATAAATTGTTTTGTGAAGTCTGGGTATTGTAGCAATCTTGGCGAAATCAACGCTGATTTTAGAGATTCGAAAGCTTTGTCGCACGCACTGTCCGAAATAAATTCAACTTTTTTGCTGCCTAATTGATTTAAAGGCGCTGCCAGAGACACAAAATTTGGTATAAACCGCCTGTAGTAATTTGCAAACGCGACGAAACGTCGAACCGCATCCTTGTCAGTCGGCTTTGTATACTTTTTAACAGCGTTTATTTTGGTGTCGTCTGGCAACAGACCTTTGGCTGAGCATTTATGGCCTAGGAATGTAACTTCCGGCCGAATAAAATTGCATTTATTCGGGTTAAGTTTTAGGTTGAAGTTTCGACAAGTGTCAAAAACTTTCGCCAAATTTTTAATGTGATGTGCTTCACTACAGCCAATCACGATTATGTCGTCAACGTACAGAAATGCCACATTGGGCGGAATCCCGGAAAACGCAATTGTCATCATACGTGAAAATGAGTTAGGTGCTACGTTTAACGCAAATGGTAATACTTTCCATCTAAATGCTCCTCGGTCGGTACTGAAAGAGGTTACGTCACGAGAATCTACATGTAAAGGGTTTTGATGAAACCCTGAAAAAAGTTCTAAGGTTGAAAAATACTTCGCTCGGCCAAGGTTATCTAGAATGTCGTCTATTCGCGCAAGAGGGAACTTATCGGCAATAAATTTTTTGTTAACAGCACGGAAGTCTACGCACATGCGGTACGCTTTTTTGCCGTCAGTATCTTTTTTTGGAACAACAATTAAAGGGCTATTATAATTCGAGTAACTTTCTTCTATTAATTTATTTTCTAATAACTTGTTAACTTGACGGTTTATTTCCTCACGCTGGGAATATGGTAATCGGTAATTTTTAATGTAAACTGGGTTATTGTCTGTCAATCTTAATTTTTGTTCGTAAAAGTTATTTAACGTCATTTTGTCATCAGGAAGTGCAAATATGTCTGCGTAATCTACGCACAAGTTAAGTAATTTGCTTTCACCGTTACTAGGAATTTGTTTTTTTCAAAACTTTAATCAGTTCTTTTGCCCGGTTGTCATCGTTTCTTGTTTTATTAATGGAATAAATATTGAAGTTAGAAAGTTTTTCAGTCCGATTGTTACAGTTCTTTACGTATTTTATGTCATTTGTGGTATTTATGACTTTGACAATTGGGTTGCTTGAACTAACAATGCATCGTGCTGTGAATACACCGTTATCAATCTCTTGCGATTCCACAAACAGAGGCTCCGGTGAGCTTCCTAAATTAAACAGTCGGAAAACTTCGCATCTGGGTGGAATTATGCAGGTGTCGCTTTCAGTTCCGTGAAGAATCGGAATCGCGACTTTTTTGTTACCTGCCCAGAAGGAAATGCAATTGCTTGCATAGCTGATAACGCATTTATTGAATTTTAAAAAGTCTTTACCCAATATAACGTCTGCCGGAATGTTAAACTCGTCATTAACCACATGTAACATATGTTCTATAAAAAAGTCAGCAAAAGTCAAATTTGTCGTAATTTTACCCAGAGTTGAAACAGTGTTTGAAGTGACGCCCGTAATGCGGATAATATCATTTGTATCAATTGGAAAATTTTTGTGAAAACTTCAAATTGAAAAAATGAGAGTTTCTGCTGAAAAATCACCCAAAACTCACTGCACATTTTCGCAAAGACTGGATACAAAAGGAAAAATTTGCTAATTTCAAATGACCTCCACAATCCGCGGACATGAATCTCATTGAGAATTTGCGAAAACAACTAAAAGCACAGCTTACTAAGTATCCAAGTCCGTAAAATCGAGTACATGAGCTGTGAAAGCAAACTAAGGATATACCTCCAGAATTTTTACAGAGATACAAATAAGGTATGCCAAATCGTTTCCAGGAACTGAAACAAGCAAAAGAGTACTGAACATTGTGTTAGTAGTTCTTTTTTTTGTGAAAATTGTTCAAAAGTTCTAAAAAATGTATGAGTGCAAAACTGTAACATCTGCCTAAATTTACATTTTTGTCAGCTGGTTTTTTTATTGTTGTTGTATTGACTTCAAATCGTTATGAGAGAGGGAGTAGGGATGTACCAACAAGAGTATACAACAAAAGTATGAAAGTCTTTAGAACTTGGAAAGATAGCGATGGCTGAAATAAAAAGTGTTACACCATGTTACAGTTTTGCCCGTCACTGTATGATCAATTTTTTCGGAGAAGTGGACCAGGGACCGATCTATTCCAAAAAATCGTACTTACGGTCCGATTTGCTTAAAATTCGGTACGTAGGTAGCTTTTTAGCATATATTAGCATATATGATCCACTTTGTCCGAGAAGTGGACCAGGGACCGATCTGTTCGAAGTAATCGTATTTATGGTCCGATTTGCCTAAAATTCGGTACGTAGGTCGATTTTTTTCCTGGATAAGCTTATAGATTCCTGTTTTCCAATTTTCATGCAATTTCGAATATAAATAGCTTTAAGTAACGACCATATCAAGGGGTGAATTCGTCACTAGGCAAGATTTTTTTGCGCCAATCAGAAACAACGGTTACTGTCAAAATATAATTATAATATATAATATATCTCAACTAATATATATTTAGAAAGCCGTTTGTTAGTTTTCGCAAGGCTCGAGAGCGGCTGAACTGATTTTTTTGAAACTGCCACCTGCCGCAGGTGTCCCAAGGATGGTTTTAGGCTGAAAAAAATCTATATGTAAAGGGGGCGTGGCACTTCCCATACAAACCGAATTTCTCATGCTACATATCTCCGAAAGTGTGCATGGTAGAGTTTTGGAAATTGGTATGGAGATATACGAAATTAATCGCATACCCTTGGAGAAAAATTTTAGCTATTGTAAAAAGGGGTGTGACATCTCCCATACAAACCGAATTTTTCATACTGCTTATCTCTTGAAATTTTTTAGTAGAGTTCTAGAGTTTTGTATGGAGATGTATGAAATAAATCGCATACTCTTGGAGAAAAATTGGAACTATTGGAAAAGGGGGCGTGCCATCTTCCATACAAACCGAATTTTTCATACTGCCTATCTTTGGAAGTGTTCATTGTAGAGTTTTGGAACTTGGTATGGAGATATAGGAAATCAATCGCATACTCATGAAGAAAGAGAGCAGCTGTTGGAAAGGGAGGCGTGGCACCTCCCATATAAATCGAATTTTTATACTGCATATCTCTGAAAGTATTCATGGTACAGTACTGGACTTCGTATGGAGATATGTATATAGTTGAAATCAAGCCAATACTCATGGAGAAAATTTGGGCTATTTGAAAAGGGGTGTGAGGCCTACAAACTTACCGACCTTTAGCTATCTTTGAATTAATTTTTTTATTCTTCTGTAGGTGTGTTTGTGAGTGAAATCCTCCTAAATGGTTGTACGGATTTTAACGAAACTTTTTGTGTATTTGAGTGGGTCTCTGGATGGTTTAGTTTCACACTTTAATCCGACAGTTGGCGCTGTAGTTGAGTTATTACTAAAAATCTTATTTATGATCCGATTTGGCTAATGTTTTAAATATGTATGCAATACTATTGCAAAAACGTGCTGCCAAGTGGTGCTGAAGTCGAGCTATTACTAAAAATAGCCAAGTGAGAAAAGGGGCCGTGAAGGTCAGATTAAATCGACCTGTTGCACCATTGAGTATATCGAACGCTCCTGCAATTGGCCCAATGGATGTGATTTTCCAATATTATTATGCGTTCAAACTTTTAAGGTATTTCGTCCAAAATAAGTATATGTATATTGCATTTCTGTAGAACGATGATTCGCACCCATTTTGAAATTGCCACCTACTATACTGTAAAGCTTCTACATTCACTATAGAACCGGGTCATTGTTGCCGCCAGGGAGTGAAGATGAAAAAATTTATTTCGCTTGGTGAATAACCGTGCTATGAAATGCCGCACAACTGGAGAAAAATCAAGAACGGATATAACACTTTCCTTAGGTTATTTAAAGCGGCAAATGACCACCAAACCTTAATCTTAGCAGACAAATGTGCCAATGAAAATCGTAAACGTGAATTGTTGGTGAAAATGTTGGACCAACAAGTTTCAATAAAATATATAAAAATTTTGGCCGGGACGAAGTTCGCCGGGTCTGCTAGTACTAATATATTTTGAAACCCTTCAAGAAAAGTGATAGTCATTTGATTGATCATGTAAGACTCACTGGTGATGGGCATGTCCATCAAACACTCCCATCACGTTTTTAAGGCCAATGTGCAAAAAATGATGAAAACAATGTATACATGTGATTTTTTATCTTCTTTCAACTTATGGTCTTATTTAATGATCCCTTTTTAACCAACGCAAAATTTGCAAATGTATTAGTAAGATAAATGAGAATGTGTTAGTTTCCATCACTCAATTCTTGTAGGGAATGTACCCTACAAGAAATCTAACTGCCAAATGGCCGGTCACCTGACGGTCAGTGCTGATGCAATAATGCTGCAATTTCCTCATCAGAAATTCGGGGGCAATATGAAAAACCTGACCAGTTCTTTTGTGTAGATGTGACTATGCGTCCCTTTCTCACAAGCACAAGCACAATAAACACTTACTATGTATATCAATTATTTTTTGCCTCCTTTCAATTTCAATTCACTTTTTTTACTTTTTAGATTGTTCTCACTTTTTGCGTATTCTTTAATTTCCGTTAATTTAAATTTAGTTGAGTTTGACACTTTTCAGGATTTTGGCAGAAAAAATTCTTATGACTAAATCTGACTACTTCGGACTGATGAGAGTCACTCTCACTGGGTCTTGCTCTCTCATTTGAGCTGTCATTTCCGAGTTAAGGAACGCTTTTTGGACTAAATCTGACTACTTGGACTTTTTCTGACTATTTCTGGGAGATAAGGAACGCTCCTATAGTCTGTTCCAATAGCAGTCCGGTTTACAGGATTTAGTCAGAACTTACAGGAAGTCGTTCCCATTGACATAAAACCTGTAAGTGGGAACACATTTGAGAGAGTAACTGAGCAACTGTTCCTAGTCAGAAGTTACAGGATTTAGTCCGGAGTTTCTTTTCCTGTAAGTTCATGAAAACTGTTAAACGATCAGCTGATTTGCATGTGCAAGCAAAAACTAACAGCGGTGAAATCAAAGTACCTTATATTTGTAAAAAACATGGAAGTAAACAACGAAATGTTTGAATATGTATAGATTTTAATAATTATTTAGTGATATTTCAGCTAAATCAGTGTTGTACAAATGACATGTAAACAAACCGGCTGACGTTTTTACAGGAAATAGTGCTTTTTGCGTTCCTATGCACTTCTGCATCTGTTCTCCTTTTACTCTCATTTGAGAGAGTAAAATTGTAGTTTGACAGTTCCACAGGTTTTAGTCCGAAGTTCAAAGGAACAGACTAATAATAACATTGTGGACACTATTGAATTTCAGTTGACACTATTGTAAATTGAAATGAAGTATTGAAATTAGCTTCGTCACTGCAATACACGATCGCGTTGCTCCGCCGGTAAAGCGATGTTGAAGTGTGCTTCTGATGAAAGAGAACAGTAATTTCAGTGTTCTCATTAAGTCGAGTACAGTTCAACAGTGCATGCTATGAAGACTGCAAGCATAATGATTTGCGCTCACGTATAAAATATACATACAGTAAATATTAGCTTCGTTCCCCACGCTTTCCGGGCTGCTCCGGTAATTAGAGAGTAAAAATAAGTTACTCTCTCACAAGTGTCAAAAATGTGCCAACACGTGCCAAAAGTGCCCAGAGCGTGAGGAACGCAAAAAACCACATTTCGTGCCCGGAATCAACATATCAACTCTAAACAATGATTTTACGTGTATTTATCTTATATGGCTAATAAACTTACCAAATAACTACATTTTCTGAAAATTCTGTGATATTTTCCACTTTTGTTTTTATAAAATTTGCTTTCGGATTTAAACAACAACAGCAGTTATTTCAAATTGCCCTTTTGCACATTTGTGTCCGGAAAAAAAGTCCGGGCTGTTTCGTGCACAAAGAAGAAGATATTTACGATCCAAATGTGGAACGTATTCGCTCTCTATTACCCATTTTTCTAGCGTGAGGAACGCTTTCTGGGCTGCTTTGGGCACCCGTGGGTACCCGCGGGCTCGTGTGGAACAAACCTATTATAGCGACTTTTGCTAGAGTAGCTAGCATTTGATGCTATTTTTTTCAGAATATATAAGGATTTTGCACTATATGGTTAGTGTACATGAAACTACTTTAAATACTGGTACGTTAACCATCGAAAACTAAAAATCGAAAAAAATTTACATAGCGCACTTTGCAAGTGGACTACTCATATGTAGAGGAGATACTATGCCTGCTGTGAATATATAAATTTTTCCAAATGCAGTAATCTGTTAAAGTAAAATTTTCAGATGCTCATGAAAGGTATGAAGCCTTCGGCATAGCCGAAGACAGCGCTTCTCTTACTTGTTATAGTTAAATTACTAACAGGCTCAATTTCAAGTCCGCTTCTTCTGGGCGAAGTTAGCCTTAATGTTCCCTCCCGGGTATCAAGACACTTTTGTCCCCTATTTCTGAAAGCTTGTAAAATTAATTTTGAATTGCACGACCCACTCCGTTGCTTATGCCAGGATTTTAACTCTCATTCCAGCACCTTTGATATATCAGATCCGCTTTTCAGCATTAAGAAATCGATACAGTCCTCTCTCAATAAATTAATCATTAAATTAAAGGCATAAAATCGGCTGATGAATTTAGTTCTGTAGCTGAACAGTTTTAGATCTCGACACTTAACAAACTTCTACCTATCGTTACTCGGCGCAAAAATTTCAAATAAATACTGGTTCCGTACGTCATGCGGACTGCGCCCCTCGTGGGGATGGGCGGGAATGCAGGGTAAAAACCGTTGGGATTATTATTATTATTATAAGAGTGAACGCCGGTCTCTTTTCCACCACAAGTTCAACACCGACTTGCGCTCCTTTACGTGGGAACTGTAGTAGACGTCGTAAGGCTCCACGCTTACCTCCATTGCTTCGTCCACCGCATTTCATGGATTGTGGTGACGTCAGTCTTTTTTTTCTTTCTACATGAACCGGCCGGTAGAGGCACCTTCCCGATTAAGGGTCCGGATATTTCAGGTGCATAACCTAAAATCATAGTCCTTCCTATTTTTCCGTGCTGGGGCATCATGCGAGGCATGTGTTTTTTTTTCATTGGGCAGGGTTTTAACGTGGCGGGACCCAAACCCAGCGCACGCGGGGTGTTACGCCCTCCCACTTTAGCTCGCTCCTAAAGTAGTGTTCGGTCGGTACCCAGAGGATGCATGGATATGAATATCCGGACGTAGTGGGCTGCGATTTGAACCGTAAGCATACGAATCACTTCTGGCTACTCCCAGGTGAGGCAGTCAAAAGCTTTGCAGTACTGGGAAATGTACATGTACTGGTCAAAGGCGAATATCTCAACTAAAACCCTGAAGTATTTTTTAAATTCATAGCTCTACATACCTGTACAGTAAACCAAATAGACGAAACAGACGTCATTCAAAATAAAAAATGTAAAAAAATAAACCGTATACTCTGTAATATTCCTCCGTAATTTTGTAAGTTAAATTAACAATTTATAATCGTTGCTTTGCTGCGAAATATCTTCTCTTAAATTATATAGTACATATGAATGTATTAGAGCTATCGATTTTGTTCGCACATTTTCAAACAGCCCGGGTATATGAGCAGCGAGTACTCGCTCACTTGTTCAATGCTCATTACTCGAAAATTTTCGAGCATGAGCTCGAGCAATTCGAGTTTTTTCGAGTAATTTGAGCAATGTTTTTTTATTATATTGACATTTTTGGTAGCAACTTTTTAAATTTTTCAAATTATTGATATATAATGCAAAGATTGTTAAATTGGTATTTAATAATATAATTTATTTAACATGAATTAGAAAGCAGCTGCTGACAAATACAATTTACAAAACTCGAAAATTTTGAACGAACATTTGAGCAGTTGAGCAATGAACGAGTTTCGAGCGAGTATCGAGCTACTCGCATTGCTCGATACCCGGGTATCTAGAGCTCTAGTATGTATGTATAAATATGAGGACGTATTGAAAATTTTGAGTATGCAGATTTTTTATGCTGTAATATTCATTTATGCTAAATATATTACTTGATTTTGATTTGTCACACCGTGTAATAAACTAAAATTCATTAAGGGCCGTTAACTTATCTATTTTAAAGTATAGTTACATCATCTATCTATACTAATTATATAAAGAGAAGTCCCTTTTTTTTTGTAACAGGTAATCTCGCGAACGGCTGGTCCGATTTTCATGAAATTTTGTATACAAATAGCTTTCGGTAACCACCATGTTCTAGGTTAAAATTTACTTTTTTTCGGGTAGGTGGACCAGGGACCGGTCTATTCGAAAAAATCTTATTATGGTCCGATTTACTTAAAATTTAGTACGTAAGTAGCTTTTTAGCATATATTAGCATATATGACCCATTTTTACCGGGAAGTGGGCCAGGGACCGATCTATTCGAAAAAATCGAATTTACGATCCGATTTGCTTAAAATACGGTGCGCAGGTAGCTTTTTAGCATGTATTAGCATATACAGTGTCGAACAAAACTGTAACATGGTGTGACACTTTTTAATTCAGCCATCGCTATATTTCCAAGTTCTAAAGACTTTCAACCTTTTGTTATATACTCTTGTTGATACATCCCTGCTCCCTCTCTCATAACGATTTGAAGTCAATACAACAACAATAAAAAAACAAGCAGACAAAAATGTAAATTGAGGCAGATGTTACAATTTTGCACTCACTCTCAGTTTTGCATTTGACAGTTATCTCTTACTTAGTTGGAAGTCAGATGACTTTTTTCTGTATTGTAATTTATTGAAGAAGTGATCACCAGTAAATAATATAGTTAATCAGGAACCATAAATGTAAATAATAGATTTACTGCGGAAAGGCGGGACCGCACGAAAAGTGGCAAACAATTTTGGAATTTGCTACTTGAAAATGTTAAGACTGAGAAAAAATATAGCCTAAAGTGTTCCCATGGACAAAGGAAGTCTGTCAAAAAATATTACGGTACGATATCTTGTGAACTTAGCAGCAAGCAGCGATGCAGCCACTATTACAGAAGCGCTTAAGGTATTAAATTAAAACGCAAATCAATGGACAGCGAGGCGAAGAATTCCCAAATTGAGTGCAAAGGCATCATAAAGAAGAAAAAAGCAAATTTGATAAAAATACATGTGCGAGTGCGGCAGCATTTTGCTGTATCGCACGAAAATCGAACCGTTGCCTATTGGGATATGTTAGACCGTTCAGAATGCAATAAAAAACTTATTTTTAAGTTTCAATTGAAGGTTATTTGGTCCGAAAAGACTAAATTAATCGCTTTCAATCAGATGGCCGGGCATGGTATTGGGTATGTTGGGTTACCCGCTTAGGAGCCCTAGCGCTTCACTGTAGCGGTGCTGTCGCTGAGTCGTGCGGAGCCCTGGCGCTCCGCCCTGCTACCTTCACGGTAGTGGTGCTCCCGCGTTGCCAGCCTACGTGCCGCTGGAACTCTGCTCTAAGGGCTACGGGATTATGTCGCAGACGGCTTACTGCACCCGGCCTACACTAGCCCAAGTGTGCTTCCGATTTTAATAAAAGAACTTTGATTTTAGAACCTTCGAGTTTAATATCGCGCGCCAGAGTGCCGCCAATTTATTTTACATTTAGTCACTTAAGTTAGATGCTATAGACATAGGTGCAGGGTTGCATTTTTAATATCGTAAATAACTACATGGATAATAGGGCGGATTCACATCAGGTAATTTTGTAGGGTCGCAATTATGTGATTATTTAATCGCATTACATCACCCTCCTTTGGAAAAAGAAGAATTTGGCAAAGTGATCAGATTTGCCACATTCTTCTTGCCCATAATAAAAATGAAGTTAAATTGTTTTGAAGGAACGAATATTCTTCCTCCTCCACTCGTTCGTTCACAACGATTTAACTTTCGTTACAAAGTTAATTTAAACCATATTGTAATTAGTTCTTATTACTAATTTATTTACTAATAATTATCTAATTCGCCAATTATTGTAGAGTAGTGCCATAACTAGAAAAACTATTTTTCATATATAATTAAGTAGTAGTAGTATATTATTTAAATAAATAGCTTATGCTGTATGTATAAACAGCTACGTCTTATAAGTATAGCATATAGAAAATTTGTATTGGGGATTATTACGAAAAGGAATTCAAGATTTTTTGTAATGTATGTAAATATGATAATAGATTTTTGTTTTGACAAATTAATTTATATACATATTTTTTGTTGTTGTGAAATTTTCTTTTGTGATTTTCTAAAATTTTGTTGGACTTAAGTTCAAATTATTTAAAAGAAATATGAATATGTAATTATTGCTAGAATATAGTAGCCTAACCGAAAACTAGTTCGAATGGAGTAAGTTTGTTGTCAAAAACAGAATTTGGCGTTGTATTGTGCAAAAAGGTGAAATACTTAAGATAAGTGTCCCAGTCTGATAGAGTCTCATTTAGGTATGCACGTATGTATTCATTAAAAACGCGATGGTTCCGTTCAATTGTGCCCACCGTTTCGTGATGGTATGCTGTCGAAAAGTTATGATTAATTTTTAAAAGTTTGGTAGTTCCGAAAATATTTCTTTTTTATATTCAGTCCCTAAGTCTGATCTGATGGAATTCATTATGCCGTATACTAGTATACAACTTTCAAAAATGGCAGAGGCAATAGTTTTGGCGCTTTTATCTGGAAAAGCAACGGTTACCAGATACTTTGTCAGATCGCAAATCATAGTAACAGCGAACTTGTTACCGCTTGTTTATTCTGGCAAGGGTCCTATTGTGTCAATAATCACTATTTCAAAAGGTTAGTTAGGGGTTGGCGTTAAAACAAGGTTTTCTTTTATTTTCGGTTTTGCCTTGTTTAGTAAACATTTTTCACAATTTTTGACGAACTTTGATATATCACGGGTCATATTTTTCCAAAAATATTTTGTTCGGATTTTTGCATATAATCTTTTGAGTCCACAATGTCCTCCACTTATTGGGTCGTTATGGTATATTGTCATAAGTTGGTGTTTCTTTTCATCGTCGGTCACAGTTTCGACTGGACCCGTCAATATAATTTGTAAGTTCTTTAAAATTTTATTTCCGTGGTCTTTTAAGTTTCTAATTGTAAAATATTTGAAAAATAAATCATCTTTAGGCCATTCTAACGTCTTAATATTACGATTGTCGGCTTCGACTTCGAGCCGCGAAAGTAACTCATCGAAATTCGTTTTTTCGTTAACAATCGTAAAATTAAGTAACTCGAGTTTTTTGTGTTTTAAATGTGCACAAACTTGAAAATTTGAAATTTTATTATTTTTATCATATATTATATTTGTTTTCACCCGGGGTATTTTCTTTGAGAAATCATATGAAAATTTGTCATAAACCTGTAATTTAATTTTGTCATGGCATTCACTATCGTACCTTAATTGTGTTTTATTCGTCATTGATCTTGTTTTCACCGCTAGTACTTGTTGAGTTGAGTCTTTTAGTTCGTCCATTGTAATCCGTGACAATGCGTCCGCTCCTACATTAGATTTTCCTTTTATATATTCAATTGTAAAGTCGTATTCTGACAGTTCTAAGCGTATTCTAGCAAGCTTTGACGACGGGTCCTTCATGTTAAAGAGATAAACTAAGGGTCGATGGTCGGATTTCACCGTAAAGTGAGTGCCGTAAACATACGGTCGAAACTGCTTGATCGCAAAATATATAGCTAAAAGTTCAAGTTCGATTATCGGTTTATTCTGTTCTGCTTTATTGAAAGATTTTGACGCGAAACATATTGGCAAATCATTTCTGTCATTGTTTTGGCTTAATATAGCACCGCACCCAACTTTCGAGGCATCGACTGTAATAATAAATTGTTTTGTGAAGTCTGGGTATTGTAGCAATTTTGGGGAAATTAACGCTGATTTCAACGATTCAAAAGCTTTGTCGCACGCACTGTCCCAAGTAAACTCAACTTTTTTCCTGCCTAATTTATTTAAAGGCGCTGCCAGAGACGCAAAATTTGGTATAAACCGCCTGTAATAACACTGTGAGACAAATGGTAGGGGTCAGTGATCGGGAAGGGTTCAAACTACCGGGGAAAGTTATATCGGTAAAAAGAAGTTATACGTGTCCCGGCGTTTCGCTGGGTCACGTCTAGGAATCGAGATATATCGATTTGAAGTTAGTAACTATCATATAGGAGAAATTGTCACCTTTGGTTGTCTTTTTTTTGACATAACTCGAGAACCACTAGTCCAATTTTGCTCAAACAAATTAAAAAAAAATTAAAAATTACAATTCCTTTAATCTGTTCATATAACGTTTTTCTATATAATCAACAGTTTTGCCGGTACAAATAAATGTATGAAGAAAAAAAATATTTTTTGCCTAAAATATTAAATTTTTTTATTTTTTAAATTCACAAAAAATCCAAAACGGAAAAAAAGGCTTGACAAGAATATTGATTTTATGTTTCATGAGATACCTTCACTTAATTATGAATAAAAGCGAAACGCGTCCATCGATTTTCATGATCTATGTCTCATTTTGCTTGATGGTTATGTGGCTTTGCGTCAAGGTAATACGACTTGCCTTTTTTTTATATCAAAATTTGTCAAGAGTCACAATTAAGTGAAGGTATCTCATTTTGACAAGAATATTGATTTTATGTTTCATGAGATACCTTCACTTAATTGTGAATAAAAGCGAAACGCGTTCATCGATTTTCATGATCTATGTCTCATTTTGCTTAAAGGTTATGTGACTTTGCGTGAAAGTAATACGACTTGCCTTTTTTCCGTTTTGGATTTTTTATGAATTTAAAAAATAAAAAAATTTTATATTTTAGGCAAAAAATATTTTTTTTCTTCATACATTTATTTTTACCGGCAAAACTGTTGATTATATAGAAAAACGTTATATGAACAGATTAAAAGAATTGTATAAGAATTGCCGGGCCACGTATAACTTGTTTTTGACCGATATAACATTTCCCGTTGGTTTCATCCCATCCCGATTTTGACTGTCGCATAGTGTAATTAGCAAACGCGACGAAACTTCGAACCGCATCTTTATCAGTCGGTTTTGTATATTTTTTAACAGCGTTTATTTTGGTGTCGTCTGGCAACAGACCTTTGGCTGAACATTTATGGCCTAGGAATGTAACTTCCGGCCGGAAAAAATTGCATTTATTGGGGTTGAGTTTTAGGTTGAAGTTTCGACAAGTGTCAAAAACTTTCGCTAAATTTTTAAAGTGATGTGCTTCACTACACCCAATAACGATTATATCGTCAACGTAAAGGAATGCCACATTAGGCGGAATACCGGAAAAAGCAATTGTCATCATACGCGAAAATGAATTTGGTGCTCATTTAACCCAAACGGTAATAAATACTTTCCATCTAAAAGCTCCTCGGTCCGTACTGAAGGAGGTAACGTCACGTGAATCAATATGTAAAGGGATTTGATGAAACCCTGAAAAAAGGTTTAAGGTTGAAAAATATTTCGCCCGTCCAAGGTTATCTAGAATGTCGTCTACTCGAGCAAGAGGGAACTTATCGGCAATCAATTTTTTGTTAACAGCCCGAAAGTCTACGCACATACGGTGTGCTTTTTTACCATTAGTATCTTTTTTTGGAACAACAATTAAAGGACTATTATAATTCGAGTAACTTTCTTCGATTAATTCATTTTCTAACAACTTGTTAACTTGACGATTTATTTCTTCTCGTTTGGGAATATGGTAATCGGTAGTTCTTAATGTAAACTGGGTTATTGTCTGTCAATCTTAGTTTTTGTTCGTAAAAGTTATTTAACGTCATTTTGTCGTCGGGAAGTGCAAATATGTCTGCGTAATCTACGCACAAGTTAAGTAATTTGCTTTCAGCGTAACTAGGAATTTGTTTTTTCAAAACGTTAATCAGTTCTTTTGTCCGGTTGTCATCGTTTCTTGTCTTGTTTATAGAATAAACATTGAAATTAGAAAGTTTTCAGTCCGAATGTTACAGTTCTTTACGTATTTTATATCGTTTGTGGTATTTATGACTTTGACGATTGGGTTGCTTGTACTAATTATGCATCGTGCTGTG
>NW_023458555.1:114847453-114849514 GCF_013731165.1 Rhagoletis pomonella
ACCTACATACAAAATTTCGTTGAGATATCTCAATTTTTGCTCGAGTTATCGTGTACACGGACGGACGGACAGACGGACAGACATGGCTTAATCGATTCCTTTTTTCATCCTGATCATTTATATATACATTTGTCTATATCTATCTCGATTCGTTTTGGCTGTTACAAACAACCGTTATGTGAACAAAATTAATATACCCTTGTGCACAAGTGCGCTCGGGTATAAAAATGTATGTGCATTCTTTAATTCAGTACCAATCAGTAGTTCAAAGACACCCTGGTAAACAACTTTTTGATAAAAAAGGCAGATTTTTGACAATTGCTTAATTGTAAAAATTCGAAGCGGTGTTAACCAATATAAGTTTTTTGGTAGAGGGGATTTTATATTATAAATTTGGGATTATATGTACAACAGTTGTATTAACATCTAAAAATAGTTCATATCTTACATTAAAAATGTTTCTATTTTACATTAAATTCGATAAACACTTCGCAAAAACTTTACATTTAGGTTAATAAAATTTTAGTGAACATATTTTGTCTTCATGCCATCTGATTATTTCACAATGTAACTAGCCAAGACTATTACAGATTTCAATATCGGGAGCGATTGTTTCTGATATAATTTGAACACTGAAATTACAAATTTAATTTAATGCATATTTAGGGGGTTCACAATTCGTGTTAGACGTCGTAATATCTTAAAGGCTTGAAATTGCTCAAGTAATGGATAAAAGCGACTTGAAAGATTCGTTGGGTATAATAAGAGCCAATAATATACTTCCTGCTAGTTTAAAAACATTTTAGTTATGTTACAAAAGGCCTAAAGAGGTATTAGGCGTTATTTTACATTTAAAAATTTTAAGGTTTTCACACATTATGACACTTAACACCTCTTGTGAATCCTCCATATGTGTTTGACCATTAAACTATATCGTTGTTTATGTAGGTACAATTGAAATACATTTCACTGTTCAATATTGAAGTTGGTATGTAGTATGCAAATGAGAACAACAATTATCAACTTATTGAGCATTTGCCTCATTTGATTAAAAAACAAAAAAAAACCTTTTGCTTGGTAAAATTTCGATTCTAAAGCTGAGATCACACGATTGCCGCAAATGCACCAATCTGGAACAATTTTTATTGTGCTGTATTGGAGCACAATAAAAAAATTGTCCGGATCAAATTCTGTACAGTCACACGGTTGCCTCTTTTTATACAATTTTGATTGCCGCAAGTTGTCGAAAAGCAATATAGTGAAAATAATTGCCCCACACTTATCACACGATTGTTCTAGCAATTGTGACAATAAGATGTTGCGCTGACTCTAAATTCTGTTTGTTTCTTTATTGTGTAAAAATGGCGTATTCTTAAAAAAAAAAATAAAGAAAATTGCACCTGGTTTGTATATTGTGGGCTTATTTTATGCACATTGTTGTTGTTTGAAAGCAAATAAGCAAAAACTTGAGTAATGAAAACTGACGCATTTATTTAGAAGTTTGAGTGTACATTTTTTTAGTTTTCGACGATAACTGCAACGTGCTATGTGGAGTTCAAGTTGCGATAGTTTTCTTTTTAATTTCGGCTTTTTATTAATTACAAATAAAATTGGTACAAAATAATTATGTGTGTTTAAATGAAAGCTGTGAGTTTATATAATTTATGTTTGCAATGAAATTTTATAATTATATGTACAGCTCGCAACAAAAGATAGCACCTGAACATTTTAATCAGTCTTGACTTTTTGCTTCTGTTTGTTTAATGTTAATTTTTTCTATAAATCCATAGCTCGTTGTTTAGTAAAAACCACATAAATAAAAATTTCAAACTTTATACAACAATTATAAATATTTCTTAAACTTTTGATCACAATTCAATGGTTTTTAATTTGGATTTCTAGAAAAAAATTGTTATGCAGTTTACAAAGTAATTTGCATAGAAGAAAGAGCATAATACCGCCAGCTAAAAAAATTATAAAAATCGACAGGATTTTTTAGCAATTTCAAACTTGCACCTTATTGTACTAAATTTTAATGAGCTATAAAACTGAATAACATTT
>NW_023458555.1:114849614-114850379 GCF_013731165.1 Rhagoletis pomonella
TTTTTATAATTTTTGTATAAAGCTTGCATTTTATGCGGTTTTTGTTAGACAATGAGCTATACTTTTAAGAAAAATAATGAACACTAAACAAATAGAAGAAAAATAGTGAAAACTGGTCAAAATGTTGAGATTCTACCGTTTCGTCGTGGGCTGTATTGAACTTTTAAGTTTTTTTAAATAAATTTATACTGTCATGGCAGTTCGCCAATTGGTGACATAAAATATCTTTCGTATTCTTCTCGTATGGGTTTTGCTTGTGGTGGTATATATCGCAGCAAAGATTCCGTCATCGGACTTCAAGAAAAATTATAATTTAAATACAAATTAAATTAAAAGTTATCTTGCTTCCGAAAACAAGGATATTCATTTCGGTGTTTTTGGACACATAAGGAAGCAAAAAAGTAGATTATTAATAAAAAGCCTAAATATTGTTGTGTATTGTTCACTTCAATAGCCGCACAAGAGCACAATAAAAATTGCCGCAATTTTGAAATTTTCATTGCCTCATGATTGCCAATCGAGCTATCACACGATTGCCGCAAGTGGGTTGTATTTGATTGGGCATTGTAAGCACAATATCGGCCTCTATTGCCGCATGAGTCAATTTATTGTGAAATCACACGATTGGGGCATAAAATGAGGCAATAATTGGTGTATTGCGGCAAACGTGGGATCTCAGCTTAAGAAACAAACAAAAAATCTATACTTATAATAAATTTGTAACAGGTCGATGTCTGTACATACATTATAGATATTAAAGAAAAA
>NW_023458555.1:114850479-114853904 GCF_013731165.1 Rhagoletis pomonella
TGACTTTGACGATTGGGTTGCTTGTACTAATTATGCATCGTGCTGTGAATACACCGCTATCGATTTCTTGTGATTCCACAAAAAGTGGTTCTGGTGAACTTCCTAAATTAAAAAGACGAAAAACTTCGCATCTGGGTGGAGTATTAAAGTCGTCGGTAACCACATGTAGCGTATGTTTTATGAAAAAGTCCGAAAAAGTCAAATTTGTCGTTATTTTACCCAGAGTAGCAACAGTATTAGAAGTAACGCCCGTTATGCGGATAATATCATTCGTATCGATTGGAAAATTTTCGCAAAAACTTGAAATTTTTATTAAGGCTTGTCGGCTTGTGTGTCGACCAAAAATGTACATAATTTATTAGACCCGGAAACTTGTAATTGGATGAAATGTGAATAGTTTAGGTTTAAGCAGTAAATGCTTTTTGCTGTAGAAAAATCGTTTAGTTGTTTAACTCCTGCTCCCCCAGTGTTCGCTCCTGAGGGGCATGAGCGTTTAAAGCACGGACATTTGCATTCCTACTCCTACCGTTTGCTGTTCGTGCATTATTGTTCCTATTGGTGTTGTTGTTGGAAATAATTCGTGAACTATTGTTGTTATTATTATAGCGGTTCCCATTAGCGGATCGATATCTTTGACTGCTATAGTTAGTTAGTATTATTATTGGAAGAAGAAAATGACCTGTTATTCCTATAACCAGTAAAATTGCGAGTTGGGTTATTCCCACGATAGCCACCACGTGAATTTCTAAACGTACTGATACCACGCGATCGAAAAGTTAGAACCTGTCCCCTCATTATTCTGCTCTACAATTAGTTTTGCAGCTACGTCTTTAGAGTCTGAAAATTTTGTTGAAGCTAAAATTGATTTTACTAAGTCAGATCTGGCGTTTAGACGACACACGTTAACAGTTTGCTCAATCGCCATTTCGTGAGCCTTCTCTTGAGTCATTCCTTCTATAATTAACGACCGCTCAAGTGAATCGGATAAATCTTCAACGCGTTTGGCAAAGTCTGAATAATTGTTGTTGTTAACGTGTAACGTCGCTATTTTCCCAGCCACAACTTTCGAGTTGTCAGGTCTGATTCTATTGCGTAGAGCAGATTTTATGTCACTAACAGAGTTTATTTGTGTAGGTATGGCTTCGCGGGCTTTGCCCACTAACTTGGATTTCAAAAATGCAATTAATGAACTGGTCAAATTTTCTTCAGTTAAGTCCTGAATCAAACTAATTTTATCTAAAAACGACTCGAGCGCTAACGGATCCCCACTATAATTTTCCCTAATAATCGAAGTACAAAGGCTTATAAAGGACTTCTTTTGCTCTGCTGTGGCCATTATTGTCAAAACTTTGGAATAAATTGAAAAATTAGGTGAACTAGTTGCACGTGCTGGAATCTCTAGTACACTTAGCGAATCTTTTATGCTTGGAAGCGAAGCGCTTCTTTTAATGGCAAAACTCACTGAAGCTTGTGATTTTGCGTCGGAGTACTCTTCTTCGCTATCAGAGTTAACTAAATCTGTTTTGAAAATTAATGCTAGAGGCTCTATTGGTATTTTAATCCGCGAATTCAATTTTATAAAACACTTGCTTAAAAGATCTTTGCAACGTGTTAACTTTACCTGTACTTCACCAAACTCACACGATTCGCTATGACCCTTGACGTGTAATAAAATGTTATTGTACGAATTTATAAGTGAATCTCTATACTCGTTAAGTTTTGTTGCATTTGTCGAAAGCGGACGATTTTGCAAGATTCGCTTCGTAATTTTTAAAAATTCTGAATAATTTTCTTTAAACTCTTCGTCAAATTTGGTCATAACACGTTAAGTTTAATAAAATACAAGAAAAATTACTTCTGCTAACTGTCGTTATCCGAGTTTAAAAAATGAAAAGTAAAGTTTACAAACTGTATTGAGTTATGTCCTTTTAGTCCACAATCCGCAGAAATGTTCATGCAAAGGAGCAGGGAGTATTTCACATGCAACAGGAGTAGGTTTTTATCGTGCAAATTCACATGCAAGTTAAAAGTTAGCTTTTTTCTTTAATGTTTTTATAATGTATTTCAAAAAAATTGTCGTATATTAAATTTTGGTACACGTGTACATCAGTATATGGTTTTGTATTAATTTTAATAACTTCCAGGAAGTTGTATTATGGAAAAAGATAAAGCACTTAAATAGATGTAATCGAAAAAGATCAGAAAAATTGTATTGGGTCACTTAAATCTAGTAATAGTTAATATTGTTGAGAATTAAAATTGTATTGAATCACTTAAAGCTAGTAATGTTTAATGTTGTTGAGAAGCGTCACTTATATCTAGGTGGATACTTGAAAATTTTAGTTTTTATATATTTTTAAAATTTCTTTTCTTTGAAAACTTTTTGTTTTCCTTTTTTTTTGGAAATATTCGTTTAAATTTAGTTTGTATAGGCTCTATTTGGATTTATGAATTTTTGTCGAAGGCTTTGTATTTCACGTTATCAAATGAAGTACCTTAATTGTAAAAAAAAGATGAAGAAATTGGTGTACATATACATATATGTATGTATGCATGTGCATGACCGCGAAATTTTAGATAAATTCACTTCAAAAACTTTTTTTTTCTTTTGTTAATCAATTAATGCATCTTAGTGCTGGTAAATGTAAAAATGTAATTAGGAAACAAATTGGTACTTTTTGAAATATAGTAATGTATTAGAATTTTGCGGCCGGATCCGCGTCGCTTATAGCTAATCAATGGAAAAAGCTTTAAAAATTTAATTGAATGTCACTTAAATCTAATAATATTGAAGATGTTTTAATCACTTAACTCTAGGAATGTTAATGATAAGAAAAATTTTGGTAATTTATATTGATAATCAAAAAGAATTTTCGGTCAGGTCGCCTTTATGTCGGTTACATGTATGAATGATGAATGTAGGTATTCTTAAATTTAATTTTAGTTGAAAATTTACTTATATTTATTTAAATTTTTTTTGAATAACTTGCTTTTGAATAAGAATAATTGGTATTTTTTGTTTTTAATGAATTTTAGAGAATGTTGTTTTAAATTTTAATCAAAATTAAGAAAATATGGTTTTAAATTTTCGCCAAATTCAACTTGTGTTGTAATCACAAAATATTTAAAAAATATATATATATATATATATATATTTATGCTTTAATTATGTCTCAAAGGAAATTATTTTCACTGCGTGCGTACACACTAGTGTAGGTAAAAAAAGTTGTATCAACTTAAAACTAATCGCCTTACTCGCATCGGCTGCACTGTACTTCCTTGTATTGTGGCGTTTTTCCTGTTAGGTGTCACAAATCCGTTTTATTTTCCAACGCCGCAGTCTTCCGTTGCTAGGTGCTAAGTATCCAGGACTGTACTTTGTACAACTTAGGTCTTTGAGTTGCGAAAAGACCAAAAAAATATAA
>NW_023458555.1:114854004-114876546 GCF_013731165.1 Rhagoletis pomonella
ACTCCTTTCACTAAATGGCTTTTAGTAACTTTAACGAGACCTTAACTTATTTTATTTTATTCATTTTAGTGCAGTTTTGACAAAATTATCTTGCTAAAAAATCTTTTGTTACACTACTTTATTTTATTCCTTTGATTCTACATGTTAAATAAAAGCTTGTTTTTAAAAAATATTTTTTTTACATTATTTTATTATATATATAGACTAGCAGAGCACCCGACGTCGTTCGGGGTAAACAAATTAAAATATAAAACAGTTATACAAATAAGTATTCTGTTCAGCATAAATTAGAGTAGAAAAGTAAAGCATCCTTATGAGCTACTTCAACTAATAATATTTTGACCATCACTTTCTGTACTAAAAATATTGTTCCATTATTAATATAAGGTGGATTAAGGTAACGATAGAATTTCAGAATTAAAATTAGTCTACTATGGTACATTCCGTTTAGCTTCCTATTCGCTTAGCTGTTGTAGGGCCGGCTACTCAATGTCTGGTTGACACTAATCTGCGGTTAAACATCGTTGACGACCTCTTCGACTCCATGCATACAACAGAGAGTCGGTAACATCGATAACTATGTTTAACCGGAGATTAGTGTTAACCAGAGATTGAGTAACCGGCCTTTTGTATAGCTGCATTTTTCCTGTAGAATGCTTATTTCAGAAAAAGATTTATCCATAATACATGCACATGTTTCGTTTAACAGCATCGCGGGATCAATAAAATGATTTAATCTTTCCACTTCAAGATGGTCTAAAGACTGTAAGGTTTCAAAAAACACAGTTTTAAATATCCGAGTTGTCTAATAGTTAAATACATATTTATCCCCCTTTTACAAACACATTTATATATACTTTATTCTAAACACCTCCCATACATATGTCTCCATACCAAATTTCAGGTTCATGTGACTTATAGTTCCCAATTTATGGCTGGTTAAAAATTCCACGCCCATGGGATGTGACACGTCCCCTTTTATAAACCCATTAGTATATATCTTACTATAAACACCTACCAAAAATATGTCTGCATACGAAATTTCAATTTCATGTGACTTATGATTTTAAAGTTATACTTAGCTGATAAAAACTTCTACGCCTATGGGATTTGCGACGCCTTCTTTTAAAAACTCACTTATATATACATCTTTATAAGCGCCTACCATATCTATACCTGCGTACCAAATTTCAAGCTCGTGGGGTTTATAGTTCCGAAGTTATAGCTGATAAAAAATTCCACGCCTACGGGATGTGCCACGCCCTCTTTTACAAACTCATTTATTTACAGCCTACTATAAACACCTACCATAGCTAAGCATGCATACCAAATTAAAAGTTCATGTGACTTATGATTTCGAATTTATAGCTGATAAAAAATTCCACAACTACGGCGGGCCACGCCTCCTTTTACAAAGTCCTTCATATATACATTCCTATAAGCACCTTTCGTAGATATGCCTGTATACCAAATTTCAAGTTCATGTGGTCTATGGTATCGAAGTTATAGCTGATAAATATTCCACGCATATGGGATGTGCCACCTTTTACAAACTCATTATACCTTTCATGAGCATGAAATGGTATTATAACTTTGGTCCGATGTTTGTAAGCACCAGAATAAGAAAAGATAGACCCATTAAAATGTATACTTTAATGATCAGAATGTCGAGCTGAGTCGATTTAGCCATGTCCGTCTGTCCGTCTGTCTGTCTGCACCTACCGTAGCTGTGCCTGCTGCATACCAAATTTCAAGTTCATGGGGCTTATGGTTCTGAAGTTATAGCTGATAAATATTTCACGACTATGGGATGTGCCACGCCCTCTTTTACAAACTCATGTATATATACATACCTTATTGTAAGCACCTACATTAGCTGTGCTTGCATACCGAGTTTCAAGTTCGTGGGGCTTGTGGTTCCGAAGTTATAGCTGATAAAAAATTTCACGCCTTTGGGAGGTGCCACGCCCCCTTGTTGAATCCCGATTTTTTCTCTCTAATATAGGCCCAGGTGTCATGGCAATACTCTGTCCGAATTTCGTTCGATTCTGTCCGTCCGTTTAGGCTGCAACCTGGCACATACATACATACATACATACTTCCACAAATATATAGTAGATATCTATCCTTCTCTTCTCGTAAAATAATTTTTGAGAATATCCCGACCCCAGCGCCTCCTATCGTGTAATTTTTTAGTCCAAATATTCCTTTTCAATTGGCTAACTTATGTTCAAAATATGAGTCAAATCGGCAAGTAAATGCAATTTTTAGGAATATCCTGACCCCAGCGCCACCTAGCGGGCAAATTTTTGGTAGAAATCGTGTCGCGTACTGGCCGCAACAAAATAAACATTTGTTTCCCCTTTGTTCTATTTACCTATTTCCTTTCACTCCAGCCGATAGGAGTGAAGTCTGCCGACACTCAAGTGTACATATGTATGTACATACCTAAATAAATAGCAGAATGAGCTCAAGTTGAGCGAAATAGTTGTTTGTCGGTGGAGCGCCACCGCAAAGGGGAAAAGTCTCCATTAGGGCACTCCGCCCAAAAACGGTGCCGACCGAGGGTAAGAATGTAGGAATGAGAGATGACGCGAAAGACCGTAGTAGGGGTGTCGCCTTTGCTCTCACCTATTGCGGCACTTTTGTTGTCCGCTGTATGATGGCAATGGCAAGTCCATGGTGTTGTTTGTGTGCGCCGTGGTGGCGACCGCTAAAGCGCCCAATTCGCTTCTAGAATGATCGGGCCGGCGCCAATTGATCGGGCACCAACAACACAGGCGCTGACACTCCAACGGTTTGCGTACCGGTGCGTAGGTTGCGGCCTGGCTCGCGACTGCGTGCCGGGGTAGTTCTAAGCGAGCTTTGAGAAAGGCAAGACCCTTATTGCGAGCGCGAGTGCTTTTATACATAGTAGCCCAGTAAAATTAGATAAATCTGTTTAGTGCGAGGTGTTTAAAATTGAATAAAAATTCGGTAAGTGCCAGGCGAGGCACTTAGATTGCAGTAGCAGCAGCGATTAGTTTCGAGGAGCAGCGCCAGTCGAGGCGTGGTGAAGTCCAGGAAAGCCATTTGGGAGCCATATTCCCGAGGAGCACCCCTGCGGTCGGAACGCCCACCGACCGCCGATAAGTATCGTTTTCTTTTGTTGTGTCGTGTATTTAGGCGTTATTGTTGTCGGCAGGCTTCCTCTTATTGTGTTTCCCTTTCCGATCTTGTTTAGCATCCTGCACCCTGAGCCCAGTCATACAGGCGGGTTAAAGATATCCCCGGCAGCACGGGCGGTAGTGCGAGTGGGTTCGTAACCTTTTGGTTGGACCTCACCTCGGGTGCGCCCCAAAAACAAGGTTTTGTCTTTTTAAATCTTCGTGTTTAAAAATTTTCTGTTTAGCTAAAATTTTCGACCCACCCTATTATTACGTACATATATATATATTAGTTGGTGCCGTTTGGTATTTTTGGCGTTGTTGTCCCTAGCTAGATTTTGTTTGTTGGGTATTTGGATTGCGTGTATATTGCCCCTTGCAAGCAACCCCGCCGTCTCCACTGAGGCAGCCGGTTGCTTGGAATATTTCTTGTCATCTCCCTTTTGTGCGTGCATTTGTTTATTTCGTTTGGCCCCCTTGTGTTGTTGTTGCGCACGGTAAGTGCATATATTTGGGACATTGGGTAGGTCGGCTTTTGTAAACAAAAGGTAAGGTGACAAATTGGCGCCCAACGTGGGGCCCTTTTCACTGAAGGAGTGGAACAATTTTTTGGCGAGATAGACTGTGGTGATAAGCGTAGCAAGGAGGTGGGATTTTCGTCAAAGGTTGGTGAGATTACACGAAATTCAGGTGAGAGAATTGTGGAAGATATATTGCAGTGACAAGTGCAGTGCCAGAAGGGTATACCCATACCCACACATCTACGTACATATTTTGTGAAGTGTGTAGCTTGGTTGTTGCCTCTCTATTTTGTTTAGTAGCGTTCAAATATAGTGTACATTAGGCTGGGTCGCATTTTGTATTTGTGGTATTAAGTTTGGTTTGGTATTTTGAATATTAATCTTTTTTTTCCTTTTTAATTTTTTTTTGGCAGCAGGAACACAAAGAGGATTTCCTTTTTCTTTGGCGGTTCGGGGCGGGGTGGTAACGGACGGTCGGAGTATACCTAAGGAACTTATTTTCCTCTCAATACGTACATACATATACATATACGGTGGTATCGGAGGGCAAGCGTTGTCGGGCTATACGGAGCATTGTTTTTGGATTGTGTGTCGGCGGAAGATTTGGAGCACGAACAGATAAGTGTAGTGTTAAGTGATTAGGGCGCGGAAAAGGAAACGAAGCTAAAGTTAATATTGGAAAAAAGCGCTTCAAATTAATATTCTGTGTGGTGGCGAGCCGTTTGCTTCGATTTTAGCCTTTTGTTCACATTGGATAAAAAAGTACGCTATTGGTTGCATTTTAATAAAAATTAAATTAAGAAATATCTAAAGTTAAAAGAAAGACCACCCTAGTGGTAAACATATTTACATACATACGTACATCGGCCGCACCACTTTGTTTTGCGTGGGATCTATTGTATACATATATACATATACCTACATAGTACATACGTATATTTATTTTTACATATTGGTTGTTGTTTTTACATTTGCTTGTGCCGTTTTATTTAGCAGTACGTATTATATTTGTTTTGTTTTTTGTGTGGTTAGGCTCTACTGTTGTCGCGCGTGATAGGGTCATTTTGTTGTGCCAGTATAGGACGACTTACAACCCAGCAGTAAAGTGAGGTATAGGCATTAGAGTACCAAGTGGTCGCGAACTGGGCGGTAGTAAGCGATAACTGGTTTTTATACATAAAACGGTTTTAAAAGTTTTGTTTTCGCGAGTTTTGATTTTCGGTCGTGTTTTTAAACTATTAAGTCGTCGTAATTTTTTTGGTTTTCTTTATTTTTTGGAAAATTTTGATTTTATTTTAAATATTTTGGGGTTTTCGTTACATTTTGGTTCTTTCTTGATTCATACGACATGGAGATTAATCGGTTGTCGCAAGAGGAGTTGTCGTATGAGATGGAGGCTCGGGGTCTCCCGGTAGGGTCGGTCGACAATATGAGGAAATCTTTGCGGGCGTCAAGGTTGTTAGAGAGGAGAAGGTCGGTAGACCTCTTCCAGGACTACCCCTTCAGTTTCGAGGAGGATCGGGACGCGGTCGAGCAAAAGTTGAAGGAGGTTGAGTCGTTGATGAGCGAGTTGGCGAAGGGCGCGAAGCCGTCGACTCGGGCCAAAGCCATGGCTAAGCTAGAGTGGTGCTTAGCAAGGATATGGCGCGCGAAACCCAGCAACGATGCGGAGTTGACGCAGCAGTCGAGTTTGAAGAGCAGGTTGATGCTTTGCTTGGCTGACTTGCAGGAGGCAGTTGGCGAGGAGGACGAGCCGGAGCGGATGAGTGACCGAGAGCGAGATTCGGCGGTACGATCGGCAGCGGCACCAGGCGAGGTGGCCGAAGAGCGGGCGTGCGGGTCGGCTGAATCGGTCGGGAGCGTGAAGCCGGAGAATCTTTCAAAGTGGGACGTGCGTTTCGATGGGGAGAAGTCGGGTCTTTCGGTGCACGCTTTTCTGGAAAGGGTAGAGGAGTTGAGTGAAGCCCGCGGTGTGGCCCCTGCTCAACTTTTCCGAGGCGCGGTTGATTTATTTTCGGGGAAGGCACTTCTATGGTTTAGGTCAGTTAGGCGCTCGCTAAGTAGTTGGGAGGAACTGGTTAGGGAGTTGAAGTTGGAGTTTCTGCCCTCCAACTACGATGACTTGCTGATGAACGGGATACGGCGGCGGACTCAGGGAGCGAATGAGTCCATCGGAGTCTACGTAGCAGCGATGAAAATTATGTTCGGTCGGTTACAGGAGCCCCTGTCGGAGAGTAGGATGCTAGGGATAATTAGGGCAAATCTACTACCCTTTTACCAAACGCAGCTGGGACTAGTTTCGCCAGGATCGGTTGCGGAACCAGTCGCCTTGGGTAGAAAATTAGAGTCGGTTAGGTCGTCGGTTGAAGCTTTTGTCCCACCACCAAGTCACAAGGCCAAGGGTCTGTTGGTGCTTGACTTGGCTTATGCCTCGGTGGGCTCGGAGGTCGCAGCGGTGGCAGATTCAACGGACCACGAAGGGTTTAGGGCGGGGCCTAATACCCGTTGTTTTAATTGCAAGCGGTTTGCTCATGTTTCAGCTGATTGTAGAAAGGGGATAAAGTGCTTCGGCTGTGGTAGGCCTGGGGCCATGAAGCGGGACTGCCCGGTGTGTGCAGCGAAGCGGAATGGTGCCCAGGGTACCCAGCGTAGTCAGGGTGGAGGTGGTCGGCGGAACCACAACCCGTTTAGGTCGGAGTCGAATAGTTGGGCGAATTCGAAGTCGAATGTTAGGTCGGAAAATAAGTCGGGAAACGGGAGGTAGACCCCTGGGACAGCAGGTCAGGTGGTCTTGTAGGGCGAGTTAGTAATCCTGCTAACTCCCAGCTGGCTAAAGTAGGGTTCGGTGGTTCAGATATTCGGTTGGCGTATTCGCTTGTCTCGGACGGCTTCGATAAGCGTCCGTATTTTGATGTGAGGATTTTTGGTTACACTTTTAGGGCGTTGTTGGATTCTGGTGCATCGAGAACGGTAATTGGTCGGTTAGGTTGGGAAGTTTTCTCATCTTGGGGCGTTAGGGGGTCTTCGTTGAATATTCCCTTGAAAGTTACCCTTGCGGATGGAGGCCATGTATCGGTGTTAGGTTCGGTTTCGCTGCCAATTGAGGTAGAGGGCAAGTCAGTCCTCGTTGAGTGCCTCATAGTTCCAGGCTTGCTTCAGAGCGTTATCCTTGGGGTCGATTTTTGGACCAAGGCGGGTATTATCCCGGATTTGATGAAAATGAGGTGGAGTTTTTCTCGGCCGGAACAGGAATGTTTGGCGGCGATAGTCGATCACTCCGAGTTAGGCAATAGAGAGGCTAGTGCTTTAGATGAATTAGTTGCCCGGGCGTTCAGGGCTATGCCAGAAGGGTTAGGTCGAACCCACCTTGTTGAGCATCGGATTAGGGTAAAAGCAGGAGTCGAACCTGTGAAGCAGAGGTATTACCCGGTGTCTCCCGTCATACAGTCGCGTATAGACGAGGAGTTAAAAGATATGCTCGATAAGGGAGTAATTGAAAAGTCGCATAGTCCTTGGGCGTCCCCCGTAGTCATGATTAGGAAGAAAGATGGGTCTTATAGGTTTTGTGTAGACTATAGAGTTTTAAATAAATGTACAGAGAGAGATAGCTACCCCCTTCCTTATGTATCGGCGACTTTGGATAAGCTGAGGGACGCCAGGTTCCTGTCCAGTCTGGACATTAAGTCCGCGTATTGGCAAATCCCGGTGGAGGTGCAGTCGAGACCCTTTACCGCTTTTACGGTACCAGGAAGAGGTCTCTTCCAATTTAATCGTATGCCATACGCACGGTGGGCAGGAAGCGAAGATAGGTTGCATAAAAATGTCGACAAAATCTGAAAGCAGGGTTGTATTTGTTGATATCTTAAGGTTAAGAATCCGCTTAAATTGAAATCCTAGCTGCTCCTGTTTTAAAGATATCCACATTTTATATACTTCTGATAGGATATATTTGCAAAAGAGGAAGGCGTACTTCTCAATAATTAGAGCATATTTATACGAAAAGAAATCTCATACAAATCTGTTTCCCTTTTTTAACTCACTAAAACTGATGAAATCAATGTGAAACATTTTCATTTTTTCCTACCGAAAGAATAATTGATGGAGATTTATTGGGCGCTACCGGTATACAACTTAGATAAAACACCGCAATTACCTTTTTCTGTAGCGTGAACTTTCTCATTACAAACACTTTCAATATCGCAATATATGTATGTATGTATACAATATTGTATACTATATAATACGGTAGTAATTTTTTATTAAAGGTTTGTTGCTATAAGCAAGTAGCGCAGGCAAGTCGCACTGCGCTTGTGCAAGAAATAAAAATGCTCTAACTTAGGCCAACGGTACTCCTCATAATAAGTAAATAAATTCAAAGCTTGTATGAGATTTATTTTGGTATTTATGTACTCTCAGCAAATAATGACTATTGTACATCCAGAACACAAATGCAATCAGGAAGAAAATCGAATGAAATTATGCGCTTTGGGTGTAGGGCTGCCAGACGCCCCGGTTTTCCCGGACATGTCCCGGTTTTAGACTATTTGTCCCGGTGTCCCGGTCCAACCTTAAAATGTCCCGGTTTTCGATTTGATTGCACAAATTTTGCATAAAAATGACTACACTGAGAGAAAAAACGCGTTGTAATATTAATAAATTTTTTTTAACTTAATTATGAAAAAGCATCTGTTAAGTGCAAAGCGCTTCATTTTAATATTGGCGTATTTTAATTGAATATTTCTATACTAAATACTAAAATTTGTATAATTAAATTTACTACGAGTTGGGTTGGTGCTCTTTCATATGCGATTTTTGTTTATAAATTTAGCACGTTTTGCATAAGCAATAGTTGATGATTAATATAAGTATGCACCTAAATACGTTAAAATGACATGCACAGAGTTTTACAATTATATTAAGCAAAAGCCAGGAGTTTTGAAACAAGCTCACAGCAACGAAACAAATGACTGATATTTTAATGTTACCTTGTATTTAATTTTTTTTCTTTCGTGAAACCTAGATTACTTATAAGTACCGTGCCGTACAAAATTATTGGTTCGGAGACACTTTCATCTGATCACAATTTCTAATCAGATCTTTTAGAAAAATTTTGAAAATGTAGATTTTGAGCCAATTAATAAAGTGCAAGTCTGAAGTTACCAGAAAATTTCGTTGATTTTTTGCAATTTTTTATTTTTTGCTGACAGTGTCTTCCACATTCAAAAAAATATCGAACATAGTTTGTATGGAAGAAACTCTCAGTAAAAACAATACCAAATATATTGCCTCGTTCAAAGCCATGAATAAAATCGTGAATACATGCTTTTCCCAAAATCAAGCGGATCTTAGTAATTTTGATAAAAATCTTAACGAAAAGTTTATAGGGAATTCATTAAATTCTGGGATAGATTCAAAATAAATATGATTGATGAACCAACTTTTGTGAGTCGCCTGAAGAAAACTGTAATGACACTTTCATTCCAGCATATATGAAAACTGAATTAAATAATAAAATATTTAAATACTAAAATGTGTGACTATGTTATATGGTAAGCTAACAAAAAAATAAAAGGAAACAAAAAACAAATATAAAAAAAAAATAAAGCAAGAAAAAAATATAAAAAATAAAACCAAAAAAAGAACAAAGAGGTGCAACAAAGTAAGTTGCCTCCACGTGGTGCGCCTTGGAAACGATTGAAACCGGCTAAAAACTTGCATAAACTTATATTTTCACATAACATATATACACACATTTACTCACACATACATTGTTGAATATTTAATGCACAAGGATGTTTTTCTCTTTCGCTAAAGTCGGTCCTATCATAACTATGTAAAATGTGGATATCTTTAAAACAGGAGCAGCTAGGATTTCAATTCAAACGGATTCTTGACCTAAAAATATCAACAAATACAACCCTGCTTTCAGTTTTTATCGACATTTTAATGCAACCTATCTTTGCTTCCTGCCCACCGTGTACGGGTTGCATAACGCACCCGCAACTTGGCAAAGATTCATAGATTCAGTTATAGGTCCCGAATTAGAGCCCCATGTCTTTGTTTACCTTGATGACATCATTATCGTTACAAATAACTTCAATAAACATCTAGAGATTCTGCAGATAGTTTTAGATAGGTTAACTAAAGCGGGCCTTAGGTTGAATAGGGATAAGTGCAACTTTTGTAGGCCAGAGTTAAAGTATTTAGGCTACGTGGTAGACAAGCACGGTCTACACGTAGACCCAGAAAAGGTTGAAGCGATGGTTAACATCGAAAGGCCCAAAAATGTGAAACAGGTTAGGTCATTTATAGATACAGTGTCCTGGTACCGAAGATTTATTAAGGACTTTGCTGAGTTAGTTAGGCCTCTCACCGAATTAACAAAGAAAAACCGAAAGTTCGAGTGGAACGAAGATTGTGAACGGAGCTTTAGGGAGGCGAAGGAGCGCCTGGTGACAGCACCCGTTTTGAGCTGCCCAGATTTTGAGAAGCCTTTCACAATCCAGACAGACGCGTCTGATTTCGGTATAGGAGCAGTTTTGACCCAAAGATTTGAGGACGGTGAGAGGGTTATAGCATATTTGAGTAGGTCCCTGAATAAAAATGAGAAAAATTATTCGACGACAGAGAAGGAGTGTTTAGCGGTCTTGTGGGCGGTCGAGAAATTGCGTCCATATGTTGAAGGCGCTAGGTTTACTGTCGTCACTGACCACTATTCTTTGGTTTGGCTGAACAACTTGAAGGATCCTTGTGGTAGGTTAGCGCGTTGGGCGCTGAAGCTCCAGCAGTATGACTTTGAGATTGTCCACCGGAAGGGAAAGGAACATGTGGTTCCAGATATGTTGTCCCGTAGTGTGCCTGTTGCTGAAGTTTCCACTAGTGACCCCTGGTTGTCGAAGATGATTCGGTCTGTAGAAAAGAGACCCTTATCGTACCCGCGTGGAGAGTAGAAGGCGGCTGCCTCTACAAATTCGTTAAGTCCAAATTCCCCTCTATTTACGGTGATTCTTTGGATTGGAAAAAGGTTGTTGGTCGAGAGGAGAGGGCTGAGATTCTCAGTAAAAGTCATGATGATCAGTTGGCCGGTCACATGGGCATCCGGAAAACTTTCGCTAGGGTTGCAAAAATTTTTATTGGCCGCAGATGAATATGTTCGAAAATGTAAGATTTGTCAACAGGTGAAGCCTGATAACACACAGCCAGCTGGGGGGTTTGTTGAGAGGTCCAAGGCAATCGAGCCTTGGGAAATGATATGTGTTGATCTGGTAGGGCCCATGGTGAAGTCGACAAAGGGCTACCAGTATATTTTAACGGTCGTGGATTACTTTTCGAAGTTTCCGCTGTTGTTTCCCTTACGGACTGCCACGGCGAAGGGCGTCTGTAAAATCTTGGAGGATCAGGTGTTTCTTTTGTTTGGTGTCCCTCGGTCGGTGGTCTGCGACAATGGACCCCAGTTCAGCAGTCGCGAACTGCGGGGGCTCTGCGGTGCGTATGGTGCCCAAATCCGGTACACCGCCCACTATCACCCGCAGGCTAATCCGGCCGAAAGGATAAACCAGATAATTAAGACAACGCTTAGGGCTTACGTAGCGGATAACCAAAGGAGTTGGGACCAGCAATTAGCAAAGGTAGCGTGCTCTATTAGAACAGCGCAGAATGAAGTGTTAGGAGCCACGCCATACTTTGTAAATTTTGGTAGGGAAATGGCGTTGGAAGGCAGTAGGAGATATATCGAGTCATTAGGAGAGCAGGAGAGAATTAATTGTGAAGAAAGAGCAAGGAGACTCGAAGAGATTAGGTCTAGCGTTAGAGTGAGATTAGAGGAGGCCAGTGCCAAGTTAGCAAGAAATTATAACCTTGGGAGAAGAGATGTGCAATATATGCCAGGAGAGTTAGTTTGGAGGAAAAATTTTGTATTATCTGATGCAGCAAATTACTACGCGGCGAAGTTAGCGCCGAAATATATAGGACCTTTTATAGTGAAGAAGAAGGTGTCGCCATGGACTTATGTCCTGGTAGATGAGTCAGGCAAAGATAAAGGGACATGGAACGTGAAGGAGTTAAGACCATACAGGGACAGTTAGGAGATAGGTATTTCACAAAAGAAGGCAACAAAATAAACATTTGTTTCCCCTTTGTTCTATTTACCTATTTCCTTTCACTCCAGCCGATAGGAGTGAAGTCTGCCGACACTCAAGTGTACAGACACTCAAGTGTAAGTTGAGCGAAATAGTTGTTTGTCGGTGGAGCGCCACCGCAAAGGGGAAAAGTCTCCATTAGGGCACTCCGCCCAAAAACGGTGCCGACCGAGGGTAAGAATGTAGGAATGAGAGATGACGCGAAAGACCGTAGTAGGGGTGTCGCCTTTGCTCTCACCTATTGCGGCACTTTTGTTGTCCGCTGTATGATGGTGTTGTTTGTGTGCGCCGTGGTGGCGACCGCTAAAGCGCCCAATTCGCTTCTAGAATGATCGGGCCGGCGCCAATTGATCGGGCACCAACAACACAGGCGCTGACACTCCAACGGTTTGCGTACCGGTGCGTAGGTTGCGGCCTGGCTCGCGACTGCGTGCCGGGGCAGTTCTAAGCGAGCTTTGAGAAAGGCAAGACCCTTATTGCGAGCGCGAGTGCTTTTATACATAGTAGCCCAGTAAAATTAGATAAATCTGTTTAGTGCGAGGTGTTTAAAATTGAATAAAAATTCGGTAAGTGCCAGGCGAGGCACTTAGATTGCAGTAGCAGCAGCGATTAGTTTCGAGGAGCAGCGCCAGTCGAGGCGTGGTGAAGTCCAGGAAAGCCATTTGGGAGCCATATTCCCGAGGAGCACCCCTGCGGTCGGAACGCCCACCGACCGCCGATAAGTATCGTTTTCTTTTGTTGTGTCGTGTATTTAGGCGTTATTGTTGTCGGCAGGCTTCCTCTTATTGTGTTTCCCTTTCCGATCCTGTTTAGCATCCTGCACCCTGAGCCCAGTCATACAGGCGGGTTAAAGATATCCCCGGCAGCACGGGCGGTAGTGCGAGTGGGTACGTAACCTTTTGGTTGGACCTCACCTCGGGTGCGCCCCAAAAACAAGGTTTTGTCTTTTTAAATCTTCGTGTTTAAAAATTTTCTGTTTAGCTAAAATTTTCGACCCACCCTATTATTACGTACATATATATATATTAGTTGGTGCCGTTTGGTATTTTTGTCGTTGTTGTCCCTAGCTAGATTTTGTTTGTTGGGTATTTGGATTGCGTGTATATTGCCCCTTGCAAGCAACCCCGCCGTCTCCACTGAGCCAGCCGGTTGCTTGGAATTTTTCTTGTCATCTCCCTTTTGTGCGTGCATTTGTTTATTTCGTTTGGCCCCCTTGTGTTGTTGTTGCGCACGGTAAGTGCATAGATTTGGGACATTAGGTAGGTCGGATTTTGTAAACAAAAGGTAAGGTGACAATCGGTTCAGACTTTTAGTAGTTTGGTGACATTTAATGTACAGAAAACTCTACGAAATTGTGAAATCTTGTCGTCTCGGCATTCTTCATATTTCGGCGACAACAACAAAAATATTCAAAATTTTTAAATCGAAAAACCTTCCGCACAGAAGGTCCAAAAACATACTTTTTACAGAATTGAAATCGGTTCAGCTGTTTGGTCAGGCATCGCGGTCATACGAAAAACATTTCTTTTTTATATATATAGATTGCTATATTTCCGGAAATATTCCATGAAAAATAACCAAATTTTAATGGTGTATTCAGAAAAAGTAGCAGAATCGAAAAAATATTCATACTGGCAAAATTAAATTTTTTAATGGGATTAAATAACAATAAATAAATCCAATAAACAATTGACAATTTAACAGACTTCTCCTTGTGTTAAACAAAAAAAAATTTACGATCTTATTCTATAAAGTATACGCTACACATTCGTGCAAAAATATTTTAGTGCACTCTATCCTATTATCAATTTAATACAATAAAACTTTTCAAACAGGTGGCAACTTTCCCCTAAAAATATTTTCGGCAGTAAACTTTCCAAGTCCTCTTCAGTTTGATACCCATATTGCAATATTCAATTTATCTTATAAATTAAATTAAATTAAAACTTTCGAACAGGTGGCAGCTCTAAAAAAATATTTTTGACTGTAGGCCTTTTTAACCCTCTTTCTTTTGACGCCCATATTGCAATTTTCACTTAATATCAATTTACTTATACTGCAATTTTCAAACAGGTGGCAACTCTCTAATTTTTTTCTTTCTATATTGAGTCAAACTTTCTGAAACGGGCCACTAAAAATTAAGTAGTAGAATTTCAAATATGTTTTGGCAGATATTCAAAGGTCTGTATGTGAAAATTAATGTCATAAAATATTTTTTGAAAATTTAAATTTTTCAAAAATTTATTCATAAATGAATTTTTGACCTTCTTTTCATCAATTTTATATATTAATTGCTATATTTCCGTAAATATTCAATCAAAATTAACCAAATTTTAATGGTGTATTCATAAAAAGTAGCAGAATCGAAAAAAATATTCATACTGGAAAAATTAAATTTTTTAATAGTATTAAATAATAATAAATTTCCCAATAAACAATTGATAATTTTACAGACTTCTCCTTGTGATAAACAAAAAAAAATTGACGATCTTATTCTATAATGTATACACTAACCATTCGTGCAAAAATATTTTAGTGCACTCTATCCTATAACAAGTAATTTTTAGCAAAAAAAACCGACTTAAAAAAATTATATATCTATATATTTCATGATTCAATGCTCGGATCTAGACCAAATTAGTATGTGACCACCTCCGAGACACTACCTTCCCGTTGCAAAAAGAATTATCGAAATCGGTTGACGTGGTGCAAAGTTATGCGGTAACATACATAAAAAAAAAATATTCCGGCGAACTGATAACCTCCTCCTTTTTTGGAAGTCGGTTAAAAAAGTACGAATGTTTAAACATTTCGGTGGATATGCGAAACCACTACCGACGTTGGAACGCAGCGCCGATAAACCTGGACCCGATCGTCGTTACATGCTTACGTTTTATAAAGCATATAGGTATATTATTATTAAATATGTTAATAATTCTTACGATTAATTCTTTATATTAATACAAAAAATAATAAAAGTTTACTGCCGAAAATATTTTTAGGGAAGGTTGCCACCTGTTTGAAAAGTTGTATTGTATTAAATTGATAAGATCTATGCATATAATAAAATTGTAACAGGTCGATGTCTGTACGTTATAGATATTAAAGAAAAATTAATGTGGAGGTCTTTATTAAGCTAAGCGTACACGATAGAGAAATCTCTCGAGAGTTTTACTGAAATAAAAATCTCCTCTCTCAATTAAGTTTACACGGTAGCGCAACTCTAGAAGATATTGACTCTTGCTAGAGACAATATAGAGAAATCTCAACTTTTATCTATCACGTACTCTACAAGCTGTGTACACGGTAGACAATATTTACCTCTTGCCTAGAGTTAGTTTTATATCTCGAATTGTTGTCAACGCTTGTTGTATGTATATATGTATTTATATCAAAGCCACGATGTAGAAAGTATAGTTGGCGCCATCAGCGGAGCGCTAGCCCTTCGTCGATTTTACAGCATTCACATATTTTCTGACGTTATAAAATACATTTTCGCAAAAATGTACCTAAAAGTAGACAAATGTACCTAAAAATTAAACATGGCAACCTCTCTCTTCGGTACTATGTGTACTTTTGGGCCAACATCAAACAGTTTCTCCGAGCAGTTCCAGCCAAACTACTATATATGTATATGTATGTAGGTATTCACCAAGTTGAGCAAGTGGCCTGGCACTCTGACAAAACAGCAGATAACTGAAGCAACGACTGTTGCCAGAGTGCCAGACCACCTGTTCAAATGTTTTAACCAATAATTATGCCTCTTTGCAAAAGACGGAGGCTATTGGAAAAGCCATTGAAATGCCTATGAAAATAAGAGGATGATTCTCAGTTCATTATTTGGCTACTAGGGATGGGTAGTGGGGGGTTGAAATTCGATTTTTTCCGAATTTCGAACATTGCCCAACCATTCGATTATTCGATTCGAAATTCGGTGGTGCAAATTCGAATTTTTTCGAATTTTGCAAATTTTTTTGAAGTGAAACTTCTTAATCGAGTTCGGTCATGTTTGCGTTAAATATTTAACTCCAATTCATGAACTCTGTATCGTTCAAATTAAAAAAATGGGAGTCGAATTAAAGGCTTGTCCTTTGGGTCTGCAACATAATTTTAATTCTGTAAGTTTTAGGTTAGAAAATCAAATTCAAATAATCGCTTCCTCAGATGTTTGTGTCAAATATTTGACACCAAGTCATAAAATCTGTATCGTTCCTTCAATTTTCAAAAACGGGGTAGGTGTCAAATGAAAGGGCTTGCCCTGTATATGTGTAACATGGTTTCAGTTTTGTGCCATATGTAAGAAAATCTAAATCAAATTTAATAAATTTAAATAGTTTAATAATAAGTTAAATTTAATAAGTTTAATAAATTACTCCAATATGGGTATCAATCGAAATGGTTTTGAATAAACTTTATTTTTTAAATACATTTGGGAGGGTTGCTACCTGTTTGCAAAGTCGAATTTAGTTAAAGAACTGTTGTGCTTAAACTACTATGCAACAATTAAAATATTTTTGAGGTGCTTGAAGAGAGTGGCCACCTGTTTAAAAAGTTAAATTCAAATTACACTGTGCGACAGCCGAAACCAGCCCGGACTTTTTTAACATTTTCTGAATGTATACTCATCCAGTAGTAAAACGCTTGATATTAAAATTTCCTGGGAAATTTTTCGTAGAACATTTTAACCCGTTAGCTCCCGTCTATAAGGGAAATTTTTGACCGTTACTTCAAGAAATCGCGCAAAAAGCAAATTTGGCAGATCGTCAGTGGATTGATATATTCTAAAAAATTATTCTCCGGAAAATTTCATTAGGGCTCCTCTCAGGCAAAAGCTACGAACGTAAAAGCCTCTAAAAATTTAAAATAAAAAATCCAAAAATTAGTTCTTTCACAAATTTTTTTTTAAAATTGAGTGTGGAATAACAGCTTCTTCTTGGCACAGATTTTTTGTTTCGATGCATCAGAGCGCGTAGAGTATTTTTTTTACTTGAATCCCTAAGACAAATTGAGTGCTACACACAGTGATGGCAAATTTAGTCAGAAGAAGAAAGTTGAAGAGTTGATTTTTTGGACATAAAGAAGAAATTCGATTTTTTCTGGAAAAAATCGATTTTATCAGAATTTTAGCAACACAAAGTTCGATTTCAAAAATTCGCCAGTTTGGAGCTAAAATTCGATTAAAATTCGAATATCGAGGCTTCGAATTCCGAATTTACCCATCCCTATTGGCTACGTTCTAAATGTACTTAAAATGGTGTGATTGTATCGAATATACGATTTAATGTCGTAGCCATTTCAAAATTGAACAATCTGTAATGAAGTTCATTGTCAAGACTTTACTGTACGTCTCCGTAGAGCAAAAAGTCTATTTAGCTTGCTAAATAGAGCGTAGAGATGTCGTAGAGTTTTCGATCTAGCTTCGTTGGACTGTGTACACAGCGAAAAAGTCTCGCTAAATAACCCTCACATAGACTTCGTAGGTAGGTGAGTCTCTCGTAGAGCTCTATTGAGTGTTTACACGTCTCTAGCGAGATTTTTGTCTAAATCTCGCGTTTTTTCTCTACCGTGTACACTTAGCTTTAGATCACCAGAAGCCAAAGCAACCATTTTTAGAATTTATGTCTGTCTGTCTGTCTGTGTGTTTGCACGCGCATCACACAAAAACGAACACGCGGATTTGAATGCAGTTTTCATCGGTGTATTTCTAGAGGTCTAACTTAAAATATAGAAAGAAAAAATTAGAGAGTTGCCACCTGTTTAAAAATTGCAGTATAAGTAAATTGATATGAAAAAGTGAAAATTGCAATATGGGCGTCAAAAGAAAGAGGATTAAGCCGCTTATAGCCAAAAATATATTTTTAGAACTGACACCTGTTTGAAAATTATAATTTAATTTATTTTATAAGATAAATTGAATACTGTGATATGGGAATCAAACTGAAAGGGTCTAGGAAAGTTTACTGCCGAAAATATTTTTAGTGGAGGGTTTCCACCTGTTTGAAAAGTTTTATTTTATTAAATTGATAATAGGATAGGATATTAAAAAAATAAAATTTGCCAGTATGAATATTTTTTTCGATTCTGCTACTTTTTCTGAATATACCATTAAAATTTGGATATTTTTCATTGAATATTTACGGAAATATAGCAATTAATATATAAAATTGATGAAAAGAAGGTCAAAAATTCATTTATGAATAAAGTTTTGAAAAATTGAAATTTTCAAAAAATATTTAAAGACATTAATTTTCACATATAGACCTTTGAATATCTGCCAAAACATATTTGAAATTCTAGTACTTAATTTTTAGTGGCCCGGCTTCTGGCTCTAATAAAGACCCTCCCACATTAATTTTTCTTTAATATCTATAATGCACAGATATCGACCTGTTCCAATTTTATTATATGTATAGATAGATATAGATTTTCACAACCAAAATTATAAACTTAACAAAATATCTTCAATAAAGAAAAAAAAAATAATAAGTATATTCATTCTATATACATATACAGGGCGTCCCAGAACTAACGTGCCAAACTTTAGGGGAAGGTAGGTGGTTGGTGAGCTCCCTGATAAACAAAAAATTTTCAGGTAAGAGTGTCACCGTTTTTGAAATATTTACATTTTATCGAATTAAAAAAAATCGTGCCTTTTCATGTGTTTTCTTTAACAGAATTGTTCAGTGTCACTTCATTGCAGTCGTCGAGTTTAAAAGCCTTTTTATAAATAACGATACACTGGGATTTGTTAGGATTTAAGAGTAACCCGTTATCGTAGGTCCACTTATTGACGTTTTCTAAGTCAACGTTGAGGACACAAGAGGACAACTAACATACAATTGGACATCATCGGCATAAACATGAATATTACAGTACTTTAGTACGTTTTGAAGATCATTCACGTATAATACAAACAAAAGTGGACCAAGAATTGAACCTTGGCGAACACCTTTAGTTATAGGTAAATGGCTGGATAAGATGTTACTGGCACAAACAGCTTGCGAACGATCACTAAGGTATGATTTTATTAAATTCAACGCTGGCGCAGAAAAGTTGAATAATTTTTTAAGTTTCAATGCAAGTAGTCCGTGATCAACAGTATCGAACGCTTTGGAATGGTCCAGAAGTGTCAGAAAAGTTACGAGATTGTTGTCGGAAACCTTAATACGCGCCGTAGTGCAGCCACTGGTTGATCTAAAGCCGGATTGATGCGGACTCACCAAAGTGTTGCGACTCGGGAAGGAGTTTATCTCAGAATGCATTATTCTTTCGAGTACTTTAGACGGGAAAGGTAATATTGCGATAGGTCTGTAATCTCCATTGGATTTCTTAATTGGAATGACCTTGGCCACCTTCCAACAGTTTGGAAAGACGGACGTGGTTAAAATGATATTTGAGGCATAGGTAACATACGGTAAAATTTTTGGTAGTATACATTTAAAGAACTTAGGATGAATGCCATCTAGACCCATGGCATTAGATTTGACACCTAGTACGGACTTACAAATTCGTAATCATCGACATGCTAAAAGAGAATCCGGGTAGCGTTCGATACGTCGTACACTCACTATACCTTTCATGACATGTATTACTTTTATAATTAGACAATTGTACAAATTTCATTAACATTTATATGTTCAGAAGCATATTTACATTTATTGCCATTCCAAATCTCATGAATACAATTCCACGATTTTTTGGAACCTATCGGCGTGCTAAATCTATACTCATAGTACTTAAGCTTTTGGTGTTTAATGGCTCTAGTGACCTCTCTTCGATGTGCCTTAAATGCACTATAAGTGGTTACACACTTGCATAGTTTCCACTTGCGATATGCCATATTGCGCTTGTGAATAAGACTCTTTATGTACCAAGGGCGGTTTAGAGCGTTACTAGGTTTGGTTACAAGCGGTACATATTGTTCAAAAAGTGCATTTGTATTGGTTTGAAGGAACGCAATCTGCTCGTTAATAGAAACCAAACTACCAAATTAAGTCATGCTTTGAAAAATTTGGGACGGAAAGCTGATCGAAAATTGTGATTTGCGATATGTCGCTTACATAAAAAATGTCCAAGAGAGTGCTGCTGGATTGCGTGAAGTGATGGAGTCGATGTGTTTACTGGAACTAAGCCAAGGTTATGCATAGCATAGGACAATTTTCCTTCAGTTAGCAGGTCGCTGTTAAAATCCCCAGCAATTATAATGTTGTTAAAACCAAGGCAAAGATTTTCAGTACAATCAATAAAGTGTTCATAAGCGGTTTGCTTATTTGGTCTGTAAACACAACCTACGAGGATTTTATCATAATTTGACATTATTTCGACGAAAAGGTACTCAATAGAATTGGTAGGCTGCGAGGTACAATTAATTTTACAGGACAAACCAGATTTTACAAACATCGCAACTCCACCACCGTGCACAATTCTATCCGAACGAAAAAGCTTATACCCGTCAACACAAAATAGAATATCGCTATGCCACGCAGAGAACCAAGTCTCGGAGACACAAATAACGTCGATGCCATACGATTCAAAAATGTATCTAAACTCGTCTAGTTTAGCCGGAAGGCTTTGCGCGTTTAGATGGCAAATTGTTAAGCCATCTTTTTGCTTACCTAGTATGCGTATCATGTTATAAGCGCTGTCATTGCCTTTGAAACGAAGACGACTGTTAAAATTCATAACAACAGTAATAGCGAAGACACCACACTTTAACAGCCAGGGTGTCCAGATTGTTTAAATAAACAGCGAAATTTCTGAAGAAAAAATCGCCAAAAATCGCCTTTTTTTTATAAAATCTACGAAATCGATGTAACAAATCTTTTATTTTAAAAATGAGATCTTCTTATAATATAGTTTTTAAAACCAAAAACGAATATAATACCTTCAGAGGGTAATAATAAATGACTCAGATAACTTATATAATAGTGATGTACAAACAATTTTCTTAAAAAATACGCATAATTTTTAAAAATATTTCTTTCAGCACATTTTGTGCAACTGCGCAATTATTAAACTTATTATAACTCATTTTAATTGATTAATCGCACAATCCGCTTTTAAGAACTCGGCGCTAAAAATGAAATAAAAACTTATAATAAGGCCAGATCAGCTATTTCCGCAATTTTTTGAAAATCACCAGTTGTGTCTGAATTATTTACATTTCTGTTGTTGTCATATATTGAGGTATTAAACCTTGATAACATACTGTTTGATATTGAAAACGTTTTGCAGCAGAAACCATTAGCCTCCATAAAACACTTTATTCGAACTATTGAATTAAGGCTTTCCAACCTCATCCAATTTCGAATCTTAGTTTTTGTTGAATTCATTACGTAAAAAACGCGCTCGACAAAGCATGTGAATGCGGCAAGGATAATAATATGAATTTCCTTATATTTCCAAACATTTTACTGCCTGTTGCGGTGTTCACTCAGTAAGCAATTATCCAAAATTATTCAGAGTCGGATGGAATGGTTCTGAGTTATTCCATGGGAAAGTTAAAAGATCTAAATATTCAGTTTCCGCTACTTTTCTTTCCTTCAAAGTCAAATAGTGAAATAGCAGGTCCCTGAAACTCGTCCTCTTGTGATTTACATACTTTTATGGTGACAAAATCAAAGCTTTTTTAAAAGTATTTAATTGATTAGGTAATCGTTTCAAAAGTTCTTCGATTAGGGTGATTAAATGTTTTTAATATGCTTCTTACGTCAAGTTTATCACGCAATTCATAAGCCTCTTCTGTAAAATTATCGTGGAAAACTAAGTTTTGTTTATTTTTATAATTGCAAAAAATTTATTTGATGGGAAAAAATCGCCAAATATCGCCAATGGCGATTTCCTAAACTTTACGCGCAAATATCTAAAAAAAATCGCCAAATTGGCGCGAAATCGCCAAATCTGGACACTCTGTTAACAGCGAACATAATAACACAAGCAGTGGCGCGTATATCCCAATGTGTAAAAGCAGGAGGTGGTAAAATGACAGATTAGAAAAAAGGTGGATTGAAAGAATAGGACAACAGAGAAAGCTGACGACAGCACATGTTGAAAAAAATTAAAATTAAACTAAAACAAGTAAGAAAGTCTAAGTTCGGGCGGAGCCGAACATTAAATACCCGGCGCAAGTATTAAATATATGTTTTTTCACCTTTCCGAAACCTTCCGCTAGATGGTAAGCCGGGGTGTATCAATTTTGAGTAAATTAGCGTCCTTCAATTTCTAAATATTGAAGTTTCAAGCATTTCTGAAATTTACCGTTATATGAGAAGCGGGCGTTATTTTAGTCCGATTTCAATAATTTTCAACGTTTTGCTTATATGTAGCAAAAACAAAAAAAATACCTACTTTGGTACAAATTGGTAGAACGGTTACCGATATACTTATATGTGATCATAAGTGGGCGGTGCCATGCCCATTTTCCAAAATTTTACCATAAACGTATTTCTTGGTAAAGAAATGTTGCAAGCACCAATTTTGAATAAATTAGCTTTAATATTTACTGATTTATCGAAAATTTTGTATTTCTCTAAATTACCGTTATATGGGATGTGGGCGTGGTTATTGTCCGATTTTAAAAAGTTTCGGCGATTTTTTATGCTGTGCCAAGGCCAATAACTGTGCCAAGTTTGGAAGAAATTGGTGCAGCGGTTACCAAGATATACACATGTAACCATAAGTGGGCGTGGCTACGCCCACTTATGGTTACATGTGTATATCTTGGTAACCGCTGCACCA
>NW_023458555.1:114876646-114920481 GCF_013731165.1 Rhagoletis pomonella
TTACAGTGAAAATGGCGAAGATCGGGTCGCTATAACCTATAGCCTCCATACAACCGATTGTTCAGATTCGAGATTCTTTGTTATAACTTCTCCATTTATGCAGCTAGGAACATGAAATTTTGTATTACTTCTACCCATTATCATCAGAAAACTTAGAGTAAAAATTACAAAGATTGGGTCACTATAACCTATAGCTCTCATACAACTGATTGTTCAGATATAAGATTTTTCGTTATAACTCCTGCATTTATGTAGCTAGACACATGAAATTTTGCACTGTTGTCACTTATTATCAAAAGAATACTTTCAGTGAAAATGGCGAAGATCGGGTCGCTACAACCTATATCCACCATACAACTGATTGTTCAGATATGAGATTTTTTGCCATAACTTCTTCATTTATACAGCCAGAAACATCAAAATTCGCACCCTTTTCACTCATTGCTAACAGAATACTTACAGTGAAAATAACAAAGATCGGGTCACTATAACATATATCTCCCATACAACTGATTGTTCAGTTATGAGAATTTTCGTTATAACTCCTCCATTTATGTACCTAGGAACATGAACTTTTGCAATACTTCCACCCATTAACACCAGAATATACAGTGAAAATAACAAAGATCGGGTCACTTTTACATATAGCTCCCATACAACTGATTGTTCAGATATGCGATTTTTTGTTATAACTACTCCATCTATGTAGCTCGAAACATGAAATTTCGCCCTATTTTCACTCATTATCAACAGAAAGTTTACAATAAAATTAACAAAGATCGGGTCACTATAACATGTTTATTGCCCCCATACAACTGATTGTTCAGATATGGGGTTTTGCTGTAAAACTCCTTTATTTGGACAGCTAAAACCGATAAATTTCGTAAGCTATTTTTTAAATAATAATACAAAGTCTACTGAGAAAATCGTCAAAATCTGTGCTGTATAATCATAATCTCTTGTACCACTGATTGTTCAGATACCAGTTTTTGCGATATATGTATCTCCTTTATGTAGGAAGCTAAACCCATTAAATTGTGTTACCGGTGTACGTACCGATCACACAGTAGTGAAAATCACTTAGATTGGTGCTATATAAGGTATATCTTCCATACCTCTGATTGTTTAGATATGATTTTTTATATATGTATCTCCTCTATCTATGCCTGCTGTGAATATATAAATTTATTCAAATGCAGTAATCTGATAAAGTAAAATTTTTAGATGCTCATGAAAGGTATGAAGTCTTCGGTATAGCCGAAGACAGCGCTGCTCTTACTTGTTTTAGTTTAATTTGAATTTTTTTCAACACGTGTTGCCGTCAGCTTTCTCTGTTGTCCTATTCTTTCAATCCACCTTTTTTTTATCCGTCTTTTTACCACCTCCTGCTTTTACATATTGGGATATACGCGCCACTGTTTGTGTTATTATGTTCGCTGTTAACAGAGTGCCCAGATTTGGCGATTTCGCGCCAATTTGGCGATTTTTTTTTAGATATTTGAGCGTAAAAGTTTAGGAAATCGCCATTGGCGATTTTTGGCGATTTTTTCCCATCAAATACATTTTTTGCAATTATAAAAACAAACAAAACTTAGTTTTCCACGATAATTTTACAGAAGAAGCTAATGAATTGCGTGATAAACTTGACGTAAGAAGCATATTAAAAACATTTAATCACCCTAATCGAAGAACTTTTGAAACGATTACCTAGTCAATTAAATACTTTTAAAAAAGCTTTGATTTTGTCACCATAAAAGTATGTGAATAACAAGAGGACGAGTTTCAGGGACCTGCTAATTCACTATTTGACTTTGAAGGAAAGAAAAGTAGCGGAAACTGAATATATAAATCTTTTAACTTTCCCATGGAATAACTCAGAACCATTCCATCCGACTCTGAATAATTTTGGATAATTGCTTACGGAGTGAACACCGCAACAGGCAGTAAAATGTTTGGAAATATAAGGAAATTCATATTATTATCCTTGCCGCATTCACATGCTTTGTCGAGCGCGTTTTTTACGTAATGAATTCAACAAAAACTAAGATTCGAAATTGGATGAGGTTGGAAAGCCTTAATTCAATAGTTCGAATAAAGTGTTTTATGGAGGCTAATGGCTGCAAAACGTTTTCAATATCAAACAGTATGTTATCAAGGTTGAATACCTCAATATATGACAACAACAGAAATGTAAATAATTCAGACACAACTGGTGATTTTCAAAAAATTGCGGAAATAGCTGATCTGGCCTTATTATAAGTTTTTATTTAATTTTTAGCGCCGAGTTCTTAAAAGCGGATTGTGCGATTAATCAATTAAAATGAGTTATAATAAATTTAATAATTGCGCAGTCCTATTACAAAATGTGCTGAATGAAATATTTTTAAAAATTATGCGTATTTTTTAAGAAAATTGTTTGTACATCACTATTATTATTATTTTTGGCGATTTTTTCTTCAGAAATTGTGCTATTTATTTAAAAAAATCTGGACACCCTGGCTGTTAAAGTGTGGTGTCTTCGCTATTATTGTTGTTATGAATTTTAACAGTCGTCTTTGTTTCAAAGGTAATGCAGCGCTTATAACATGATACGCATACTAGGTAAGCAAAAAGATGGCTTAACAATTTGCCATCTAAACGCGCAAAGCCTTCCGGCGAAACTAGACGAGTTTAGATACATTTTTGAATTGTCTGGCATCCACGTTATTTGTGTCTCCGAGACATGGTTCTCTGCGTGGCATAGCGATATTCTGTTTTGTGTTGACGGGTATAAGCTTTTCCGTTCGGATAGAACTGGGCAAGGTGGTTTAGTTGCGATGTTTGTAAAATCTGGTTTGTCCTGTAAAATTAATTGTACCTCGGAGCCTACCAATTCTATTGAGTACCTTTTCGTCGAAATAATGTCAAATTATGATAAAATCCTCGTAGGTTGTGTTTACAGACCAAATAAGCAAACCGCTTATGAACACTATATTGGTTTTACTGAAAATCTTTGCCTTGGTTTTAACAACATTATAATTGCTGGGGATTTTAACAGCGACCTGCTAACTGAAGGAAAATTGTCCTATGATATGCATAATATTGGCTTAGTTCCAGTAAACACATCGACTCCACTTCACCCAATCCAGCAGCACTCTCTTGGACATTTTTTATGTAAGCGACATATCGTAAATCTCAATTTTCGATCAGCTTTCCGTCCCAAATTATTTAAAGAATGACTTAATTTTTACCTTATTCGATTTTAATGTTACATGCAATACCGTTTCCTACTCGTATCGTGATTTTATGCATATAGACTATAAGCAACTCGGAGTAGCTGTTGAAGCCATACCCTGGAAATTAGTCCATAGTTTGGTATCTATTAACGAGGAGATTGCGTTCCTTAAAACCAATATAAATGCACTTTTTGAACAATATGTACCGCTTGTAACCAAACCTAGTAACGCTCGAAACCGCCCTTGATTCAACAGTCTTTTTCACAAGCGCAATATGGCATATCGCAAGTGGAAACTATGCAAGTGTGTAACCCCTTATAGTGCATTTAAGGCACATCGAAGAGAGGTCACTAAACACCAAAAGCTTAAATACCATGAGTATAGATTTAGCACGGCGATAGGTTCCAAAAAAACGTGGAATTGTATTCGTGAGATTGGGATCGGCAATAAATGCAATTATGCTTCTGAACATGTAAATGTTAATGAGTTAAATGAAAAATTTGTACAATTGGTTAATTATAAAAGTAATACATGTCATGACAGGTACAGTGAGTGTACGACGTATCGAACGCTACCCGGATTCTCTTTTAGCAATGTCGATGATTATGAAGTTGTTAAGTCCGTACTAGGTGTCAAATCTAATGCCATGGATCTAGATGGCATTCATCCTAAGTTCTTTAAATGTATATGTGGCAATCACCACTTTGCATTTAGTTATAATCAATTTCCTATTTTTAAATGTATCGAAACTTGTAATTATTGTTATCGATATCAATTCATTAGCTTAGTACAAAAGGTTGTTCATCACTAATTACTTAACGAAAGGAGAGTAAAGCAAGAGAACAACAAGCAAATAAATTTTAATCGCTGTTCGTCACTCAACGGAAGAGTTTTATTTTTACCGCGCTCTCAGACATACAGACCAAAGTGGTGTCAGAAAAAGGTCAAATCGCGTTATTTGATATTAATAAAAAATATTATTTTTCACGCCGCCTTAACGAAACCGAAAAGCGGTACTCGGTATACGACAGAGCGTTGCTCGCCATATATCTTGCACTAAGTCCCCTTTCAGACACGTCAAGTCTTGCTTTCAAGTCTGCTCGTTCGTTGGCGAAGGAGGTGGGAAGAGAGGGGAAGAGTACAGATACCTCCGTACCGTTAATTCGTTTCAAGTTTTCTTGTCTCTTTTGATCTTTTCGTTGCTTCCCATTTATGAACCAAGGACTTGAATTCAATTAAAGTTGACGCGTGTAGAAGCAAATAGAAAACAAAAAAGAGAATGCGAAAAAAATTGCTTTCAAGACTTGACGTGTCTGAAAGAGGACTAAAGCACTTTCAGTACATGGTAGAGGGCAACCAAACGAGCATCTATACTGATTACAAGCCGCTTGTTTATGCCTTTAGTAAACGCTGTGATAAAGGTTCTCCGCGGCAGATTAGGCAACTAGACTATATCAGCCAGTTTACAACGGACATCCGTCATATCCTAGGTTTAGAGAATCAAACTGCAGATATGTTATCGCGTATTAATTCAATAACTCCTATTAATTACCTCACCATGGCAACGCAGCAGAAATCGGATCATGACATACAATCTCTCGTAGATGGTAAGAGAAAGCACTCACTTCAAATTAAATATTTCAGGGTAGCAGACGCTGACGCTCAGTTGCTATGTGATGTTTCAACGAGAAGCATTAGACCCGTTGTACCGCATTCACTCCGTCACCAAGTTTTACACGCTGTTCACGATCTGGCGCACCCAGGTGCCAACGCGACACTCAAAATGATTTCGCAGCGATTTGTTTGGTTGAATATGCGAACAGACTGTAAAGCGTTCATTCGAGCCTGCATCTGTTGCAATCGTAGCAAGGTCTTGCGACACAACAAATCACCACTACAGCGCCTAGGGATGCCTGACCAACGCTTTCAAATTGTTCATGTGTACATTATCGGACCATTGGCACTGAATCATGGTTTTCGATATTGTCTCACCTTTATCGATCGTTTTTCTAGGTGTCCCGAGGCGATACCTTTGCCTGACATACAAGCTGAAACCGTTTGCAAATCGTTCCTGAATGAGTGGGTTGGGGGCTATGGTTCTCCTCAGAAAGTAGTAACCGACCAGGGGACTCAATTCGAGTCGAAAATGTTCAAAGAAATGCTACAGACCCTAGGTACTCAGCACGAACGCACTTCGCCATATCAACCACTAGCCATGGGTAATAGCGCAATTTTTTTGACGCTAGCTCAATAACGCCAGCGCCACCTGTGGTGCCAGCGCACTAACTCAGCGCAATAGCGCAGTGTAATGAATTGAACACGGCGCCATCTGAGTGTCACCACAGTTCCCATCGTCATACAGTGTAGTACACCATACAGTGCCATGATATTCTCATCATTCTTGAGTAAAAGCTTTAAATTTGCGTCCTCAATGCTCAAAAGCAAAACCAAAGTACGTGTAAATTTTCAAAGAGTTAAGGCGAATTGTGTAAGTGCCTCATGTGTTGCTTGGTGTTAATGGCGCTGGCGCTTTCCATATACTGGTGTTGGCGCAGCAACTCCGGCTACGGTGTTAACGCAATCGCGCTGCGCAGCGCTGTGTTACCTATGCTTATCACCCACAAACGAATGGGTTGATAGAAAGATGGCATCGATCCTTCAAAAACACTGTTTTAGCTACCGGAAAAGACGACTGGGTTGACAATTTAGATCTCACTATTCTGGGGCTACGGAATGCTGTGAAACAAGATCTAAATACATCTGCATCTGAAATGATGTTCGGCACTTCAACACGACTACCGGGTGAGTTTTTCGCTACACAGCCTAGCGTGCAACCAAGTTGCGTTTTTGTCGATAAATTGCGTATGCACTTACACAAAATTCGCCCTGTCGAGACATCATGGCACTCGCCGGGTTCTCCGTTCGTCAACAAAGACTTATTTTCATCAACGCACGTTTACGTCCGAAACGATAGGGTAAAACCTTCCATGGCTGAGCCATACGATGGCCCTTACAAGGTGGCAGAAAAAAACAACAAATATTTCAAAGCCTTAATAAAAGGCAGAACGGTCGTGATCTCTATCGACTGCCTCAAACCGTCTTGCATAGTTGCAGATGAAGAAGAAGTCACAAACACTCCACATCAAGCATCAGGCGCACATCGAGCGTCCCCAGCCATTATAACCGAACAAGTCGCTTTCTTGCAAGCAGATCGCAAAAAATCTAGGAAGGGGATAATGTGGCAATCACCACTTTGCATTTAGTTATAATCAATTTCCTATTTTTAAATGTATCGAAACTTGTAATTATTGTTATCGATATCAATTCATTAGCTTAGTACAAAAGGTTGTTCATCACTAAATACTTAACGAAAGGAGCGTAAAGCAAGAGAACAACAAGCAAATAAATTTTAATCGTTGTCCGTCACTCAATGGAAGAGTTTTATTTTTACCGCGCTCTCAGACATAAGACCAAATATACAACCAAAAATTCTACCGTATGTTACCTATGCCTTAAATACCATTTTAACAACGTCCGTATTTCCAAACTGTTGGAAGGTAGCCAAGGTCATTCCAATTAAGAAATCCACTTTGGTGAGTCCGCATCAATCGGGCTTTAGATCAAGCAGGAGCTGCACTACGGCGCGTATTAGGGTTTCCGACGATATCGGGCTAAATATCGACAACAATCTCGTAACTTTTCTAACACTTCTGGACCATTCCAAAGCGTTCGATACTGTTGATCACGGACTACTTGCATTGAAACTTAAAAAAATATTCACATTTTCTGCGTCACCATCGAATTTAATAAAATCATACCTCAGTGATCGTTCGCGAGCTGTTTGTGCCAGTAATATCTTATCCAGCTATTTACCTATAACTAAAGGTGTTCCCCAAGGTTCAATTCTTGGTCCACTTTTGTTTGTATTATACGTGAATGATATTCAAAACGTACTAAAGTACTGTAATATTCATGTTTATGCCGATGATGTCGAATTGTATGTTAGTTGACCTCTTGTGTCCGTCAATAAATGTATTAATAATCTCAACGTTGACTTAGAAAACGTCAATAAGTGGGCCTACGATAACGGGTTACTCTTAAATCCAAACAAATCCCAGTGTATCGTTATTTATAAAAAGGCTTTTAAACTCGACGACTGCAATGAAGTGACACTGAACAATTCTGTTATAAAATTTGTGGACACTGCAAAGAACCTAGGAGTAATGTTTAAAAGAAATCTGACATGGAATAGTCACATTTATAGTACATTAGGTAAAGTCTATGGTATGCTGCGATCTCTATGGACCAACCAGCAATTTACCCCAATGAAAATTAGGTTGCTATTAGCAAAATCATACTTATTACCAACGCTATTATATGGATGCGAACTATATGCCAGCTGTGAGAGTCTGTGTCGTGGTAAGAATGAATGTCCTGTGCAACAACATTGCGAGCTACGTTTATTGTATAAAACGCCATGAGCACGTATCCGTATTTTCCAAACAAATTTTTTCTATAAAATTTGATGGCTTGTTAAAGCTAAGATGCCTAACACTTCTTCACAAAGTGATTACTTCTCAAGAGCCCAAAAATCTTAAGGAGCGACTCCAATTTACCAAATCGTCTCGATCCCACAACTCACTTAGTATGAAATTTAGCTGTCTTGTAACTGAACGTCAGTTCTTTGTGCTTGAATAGTTCTCGCTTGGTCCCTTCGCACTCACCTCTTTACGCACACAAACTTTTTCCGATAAAGGAAAGGCTTTTGGTTCAGATCAGAAATTCAAAATATTTTTTTGGGTTTATTTGTACACCACAATTGAGTTTGATTTACAAGCGTTTTTATTATTGACTCTTGTAATAATGCTAAATGGGCGCGTGCGCGATGTCCGACGTTAATAGCTGAACTGTCTTTGGCATCATTTGGCACGATGATGGTAGGCGGCCGTGCGCGCTCGTTAATCATTTTTCGAACTTCACACCGCTGCGGCCACAGGATGCTGAATTTAGTCTAAGCGGCGGCTTAAACATCGTCCCCGCCCTGCAGGAATGCGTTGCTGAGCGTCTCCTGCAGCTTTTTCAGGGCGCGGATCGTGTTGCCAATGACGCGGTGGGTGGTGCGGCCCTGGAAATTTGCCGTTTGTAGGCCTTGGGGAGTGCGCGCGATCGTCCGGTGGGCGGTCTTCTTGCGCGGCGGTTTCGGCGCCTGGTTACGCGGGTTCTTCTGCGCCTTCTTCTGCCCACCTTTCTTCGGAGGTGCCCTCCGCTTGATGGGCTTGCGGGCCTGTTAGCTGCCACATGCAGCAGCGTATGGTGCGCTAAGCCACAGGTCTTGCAGCTACCCGGCGAGTCGCATTCCCCGGTAGTGTGGGTGATCGCAAGGCAGTTGACGCATTAGCCTTGCGCGCGGGCTACTCCCAACCGTTGCGGCGGCTTCATCGCCTTGAAGGCCGGGCACGTCCGCAATGCGTGGTAACGGTGGCAGAGCCGGCATTGTAGGCAGTTGTCTGTCTCTGCCGTTGGAGCCAGGGGGCACGCCTTCCGTGCTGCCATGATGTCTTCGATCTGGAAGTAGAAGCAAAAGCAGAGAAACGAGAAGTACTTGTGTACAATGTTTAAACGGGAAGTTAAGACCCTTAATATACAGAAGGAAAATATGTATAGAATTATCTACAACAGCGGTGCACCTCGAAGGAAGTGACCCGGAGTAAGTGCTGTCATATCAGCTGGGTCTTGAGAAAGTGCGGATAGAGGCCTTGAGTTGAGGACTGCTTCAATTCGCACCAGAAGCGTCGTGAATTCTTCGAAAGTGAACTTGTGGGTTGCAGCGGTTTTCTTTAAATGGATTTTAAAGCTTTTCACTGCAGATTCCCACAAGCCGCCCATGTGGGGGGCGCTGGGTGGTATATATTGCCAGTTGATGCCTTGAGGGGCATAATTTTTGACAATGTCTGCGGAACATTCGTTAAGGAATTTAACGAAGTCGCGTTCTGTTGCGCGCTGGGCGCCAATGAACGTTTTTCCATTGTCGCTCATCATTTTTGAGGGAAAAGCTCGTCTGCCAACGAAGCGGGCGAATGCTGCTCGAAAAGCTTCGGTTGTAAGATCCGAGCATAGCTCGAGGTGCACTGCCTTTGTGGAAAAACAGACAAAAACTGCAACGTATCCCTTGATAAGGGTTGTAGATCTTAGCACCGATGCTTTAATTTGGAATGGGCCAGCAAAATCTACTCCCGTTGTGGAAAATGGGAGTGAGAAACTGCAGCGCTCAGGGGGTAGAGCGGCCATTATTTGGGTGCGTGTTTGTTGCTTGTAAAGCGTGCACACTTTGCATTGAAAGATGCATTTTTTAATTAGAGGTTTCAGCTTTGGTACGTAGTACTCTTGCCTTACCATTTGGAGCATTAATCGTGTTTCTGCGTGAAGAAGCAGCGAGTGTAAAAACTCCAAATATAGCTGGCAGAACCTCGATTCGGTAGGGAGAATTATTGGGTGCCTTTCATTATAGCTTAATGTGGAATGTGCTAATCGGCCATTAACCCGTAAAAGTCCGTCTTTGTCCAACGAAGGATTGAGAACAATAAGAGGACTTTTTTTGTTAAGTGGCTTTTTATCTTGCAAAGCGCTTTTTTCGCTCGGAAAATGGCGTGATTGCGCTGCGTTGATAAGATGAATTTTTGCATATTGAAATTCGTTATGTGTCCGATGTGGATAGGTGATTGAGGCTACCCCCTTTGATTTGTTGCGGGCATTGCTCACGAAGCGGAACATGTACGCAGTCACGCGGAGTGCTCGAGAGAAAGAAGAAATGCGATCAAGAAAATCGACCTCTTCTTCGAGCGCGTGATATGCCTCCACCTTGCGCTTTTCTGGTGGAGATGCACTGCATGCCTTTGACCTTGGCCATGCATCCATGTGGCAAGAGAGCCATGTTGGTCCGTGCCACCAGAGTGGGGAATTCGCCAAATCCTGCGGTTTGCACCCACAGGTGCCGAGGTCGGCTGGATTATCTTGGCTGGAAACATGGCGCCATGCACCGGTTGGAAGATATTCCCGGATTTGAGAGGTACGATTGGATACATACTTCTTCCATGTACATGGTGGCTTTTCAAGCCAAGCTAGCACAATCTCTGAATCTGACCATAAGAATATGTTGCACGATTCCAATTTGAGCTGTTTTCGAACAGTTGCGACCAGTTTTGCGAGTAAGACTTCACCACACAGCTCCAGGCGTGGCAAGCTTACCGTCTTCAATGGTGCGACTTTGCTTTTTGCAACCAAGAGAGTGGAATATCTTTGGTTGCTAGCATCTGCCCGGATGTAAATCGCAGCGCAATATGCTTTTTCCGAGGCATCACAAAACCCGTGGATTTGGGTATCTTGCCCCGGAGTGAAATTAACCCATCGAGGGATTTCGATGTGGCAGATGGCTGGCAGATTTTCTGCGAACTGTTGCCATTTTGCCAAGGATATAGGTTTGGCACATTCGTCCCAATCAACGCCATCTAGCCAAAGTTCTTGAAGAAGAATCTTAGCTTGAATCATCACTGGCCATAGCCATCCTGCCGGGTCAAAAAGTTTTGCGACAGAAGATAAAATGTGTCGCTTTGTGACGGCATTCGATGTCGATGCAGGCAGAATGGTGTATGAAAATTTATCTGTGAGTGCGTTCCATTGTATACCAAGAGTTTTGGTTGTGGAAGCGCTCTCAAATTTCAAAAAGTTGGAGTCGAGAAGATCATCTTTTGGAAATTTTTCTAAAATGGCCGGATGATTGGCCGTTAGTTTCCTGAGTATGAAACCAGCTGACTTAAGCGCTTTGATCACTTGAAAAAGTGATTCAGTGGCGTTGTCAATATCATGACTTCTGGACAGGATGTCATCCACATACGTTTCGGTTTTAAGTATTGTGGCAGCCAAGGGAAATGTCGCTATCGTATCATCTGCTAATTGATGCAGGGTACGGATAGCGAGGTATGGTGCACAATTAACCCCGAACGTTACGGTTTTAAGATTATAATCGGTGACAGGGGAGTCAGCCGACGTGCGAAATAAGATTCGCTGAAAATCTTTATAGTCCTCATGGATGAGTATTTGACGATACATTTTTTCAATGTCGCCATTGAACATGAATCTGTGCATTCGCCACTGCAGAATGAGCAGCATGAGATCTGGCTGGAGTGTAGGACCAGTGTGCAACACGTCATTCAGGGATTTTCCTGAACCAGATGTTTTTGAGGCGTTGAATACCACGCGAACTTTGGTGGTTACCTTATCTGGTTTGACGACCGCATGGTGTGGCAAGTAGAATGAGAAGTATTTGCCATTAGCTACTATCTCACATGGCTTCGTGTGCTCCATATGACCGAGGTCGAGATATTCTTGCAACACATTGTTGTACATTGTGCCTAAGTCTCCTTTTTTCTGAAGCGATCGCTCCATGCTAAAAAACTGCTGAAGTGCAGCAGACCGAGAGTGGCCCAGAGACAGCTTTTTTGGAAATTCTTCCTTGAATGGAAGTCGCACAATGTATCGACCGTTTGGGGCACGAGTCGTTGTTGTTGCATATATATGCTCACAAGCCTGATCTTCAGAGGAAATTTGTGGAGGTTGTGGAATCTCCTCCTCTTCCCAAAACTTTCGAAGCTGAGAGCTGAGAGTTGCATTCGAGCACTCTTCTACTTGTGTCGAGAATGACACCACATTTTCGGTTATTGGACCACTGAGAATCCAGCCAAATATTGTTTTTTTGCGCAAGTATAGTGTCGCAAATATTTTGTATACCTTCCAGCAGGATTTGTGGAAGTATATCGCTGCCGATTACCATGTCAGTTTGAGCTGGTATGTGACAGCTTGGGTCAGCAAGTTCAAGGATCTTGAATTACTGCCAGTTTTCACGGCTAATGGTGAATGTAGGCATGTGCCTCGTGAGCTGAGGTAACACGATAGCCTGTGTGTTTATCCGTTGCATGGTTTTTGGTGCTACCAATGTGAGTGGACAAAGCTTTGAGGAGCTTTGTACTACATGTCCCCCCATGCCGGAAATTTCGAACTTGGAATGTTCGAATGGTAGTTTCAAACGTTTTTGAACTTTCGAGGAAATGAAAGTTCTTGATCAATCAGGGCTCTAAGTTGAAACAATTCACCCTCGTGTTCAACTGCGACTATGGCAGTTGGAAGGAGACTTTTGCTATCATTGTCGGTGTACAATGATTGTATTTGTGCTTGTTTGGAACAGCACGGTTGCTCGCTGGAATCGGAGCTTGACTGCGCTTGTCGAGCGGGAGGTGTCGACTGGGCAGTAGTGTGTTGTGCTGCGGTTTCATTCGCTCGCGCACTGGAGTGTCGAGATTGTGGTTTGGGATTCATGTGCAGCAGGGAGTGATGCCGTTGTTGGCAATGTGTACATGACCACTTGCTCGGACACTCATTAGTGCTATGGGAATTACCAAGGCAGTTTTTGCACAGCTTGGTTTGGTTTGCGAATTGTACTCGGTTCGGTACCGAAATTCGCTTAAATTGTGGCCAGACTCTAATGGGATGAGGGGACTTGCAGTAAGAGCAAGTTGGTTCCCTCTTAGGTTCTGCCACAAAGGTTTGAGTCCTGTTAAAGGACCTGTTTTGCGCAGCATTTTGATGAGCAACTGGTTTTTGTTTATTTTGGCTTGGATGAAGCCGGTTAAGTCTTTCGACTACTTCGTATCTTGAAGTAAGAAAATCGTCCATTTGTGACCATGAGGGTAAATCTCTTCGAGAAGAGAGAGATTGTTCCCAAAGTGACAGTGTGGTTTCGGGCAATTTGGATGAGCAAATGTACACCAATATGGGATCCCAACTGTCTGTCTGGACGTCTTGGGCATTAAGAACTGACAGACAGTTGTTAATTGATGTTTGCAGCCTTTGAAGTTGCTCGCTATTCTCGGATTGAATAGTCGGCAAAGTCATCAAAATTTTAATTTGGTTGTCAACCAAGATACGTTTGTTTTCGTATCGTGACCGTAAAGCTTCCCAGGCCAGCTCGAAGTTATCATCGCTGAGCGGGTATTGCTTGACGATGGAACCGGCTTTTCCTTGAGTTTTGTACCGGAGGTGATACAGTTTTTGAGCACGGGAGAGCTTCGGGTGGTTGATGTACACCGCTGTGAACATGTCACGAAAAGCGGGCCATTCTTCGTAACCACCGTAAAATGTCTCCGTGTCACAAGGTGGGACTTGAAGAAAAACGTTTGCCTCTGCCGAGGTGTGTTCCACGCGGGGTGGTGGACTCGGTGCGGCGATTGCTTTAATCAACGACAGTTGATCGGCAATTTTAGCTTTGGTCACCTCATATAATTCAAGGCAAGTGAAGTACTTGCCTTCTACCGAACTCTTAAAGTTTTCGGGTAGGCTGTCATCTGGCTTTGAAAAAACCAAATCATAGGCGGACTGAAGCCGTGCCCAACAATCATCTAGTGATTTGTCTTTTATCATAAGATATGATTCAGTGTGGTCTTGGATCGGTGCATCACTGAATCTTGCACAGTATCTCATGATACTGTCACTTTCCGCTATAAACTTTTGAGCGGATGGGTCAAAAGTTTTAGATTTCGGGCGCGGTGAGGGTTCCCTCTTACCACCGGTGGCTTCTTGCGAAGCAGTTTTTGACCTTGTCTCGATTTCAGACATTTTTGGTGGACTGTGTCCAAGTGGCATTTTTAATGCTGTGGAAGGTCACACGTATAAAAATTGAGAGAAAAATTTATCAAATTTTACTGAGTACCACCCAGATAACGTTCGCAAAAATTAGAAAAATATATGTCAAACGAGTAAAAACTGCACTTTGTGCCACAGAAAATCAGGAAAAGAATTTTAAGATTTTGTGGCGGTGTTTGTGTTTTTTGTTTCTTGCAAATTACGTGAAATTATATTTGCTTTAATTTTTGGTTCAGCACTTTTTATTACGTGGAAAACGGAGCGTCCCAATTAAATCCGCGGAAAATGGATTTGAAAAATTTCAGTACGAGAAAAAAAAATCACAAACACTTTTCACTTTTATATACGTGGTGAAATATACGTATGTATAAATATTTAATGTGATATAACTAATTATGTAAATACTGAAAAAGTAATGGTTATTTATCACTATCTAGACCAATGCAATTCGGGAGCTTCCCTACTGGGTTGCATGTATCTGATATCTTGAACTCACTTCTTATCGCGTTATGGATAATATTCGTGTGACAATATTCTTTGTTAGCACGTATGTACAAAAGTGCAAAATATGTAGAATGTAAAAATGTACGTACGTATGTATGTACAAATATTTACGTATGAAGCCGAGTATATGGCTAAGCTATGCTTTGTCACAGCAGTGGTGAGTTAAGAAACGAAAACAACAGAGAATTTGTTTTGATTATAGTGCGTATGTATGTATGTGTGCGGGAATGCACAAGTGGATATGGTCGGTGTTATGCAGACAAACTTTTGTTTGCCAAATTAAATGGCGGCTGCTTAGTTTGCTGGAGGTGGTTATGTCGAGTTTGGCACAGGGTTGCACGTTCATTATGGTTTTCATGGCTATTGCCAACACGATGTATGTACATAACGCGCACAATTTAAAATTTTTGTATATGACAACACCGAATTTGCTGCAGTTTGACCATACAAAATTAGTTTGCTGTGAGAGTCGCCAAACTCGCTCTCTCCGAGTTTGCTACAACAACAATTGCACGCAGTTTGCCAAACAAAATTTCTGCATAACACCAACCTATAATAATACGTAAAGAGCCGCTCACCGCTGAGAGAGCGGGCTTTGATTTACGTTCTCTTAGCTTGGTGAGTGCAGCAGAGAAAAGCAAGATTGAAATGAATTAAAATAAGCTAGAGTGCGCTTGGTACGTGTGGACTGTATTGTTCGATAAATAGCAGCGACTCTCTTAGCTATTATACGAATAGTTGCAGAAAATGCAACTGGTAAAAATGTTTATATGTGCTAACGTATGTACATATGATATATGGGAAATAGTGCACTTATGTTTTTCGGCAATTTGTTTAGCCAAGTTCAACGAACTATGCGACCAACGGCAAAAATTGGTAAGCAGAGGAAAGTATGTGATTTTAATGTGCTAATATTTTGTTCTTGCACAGTGGGACACAGTAGGCATATAAACTGCAACGGAATTTATTTTGGGGTATATATCAGAATTTGTATATATATACATATACCTATATATATATATATAAGATTGGCGGTAAGTGGAGATATACCGCTTTCCGGAAAACGGAATGTTTCTACCAAAATTCAATAGCGGCAAATTGCCGATGTGACATTTTTGGGCGGCAAGAAAATATCCGCAATTTTAGTGAAACCGTTTTTGGCGAGAATAAATACGCCTTTTATGAAATTATATATATATATATGTATGTATATACGTATGTATGCCCGTTGGCAGTTTATTAGAAATAATATAACTTTTAAGAATATGAAAGTTATATTTATTTCAATTTTTAAGGAAATTAAAAATTTGCCGACTTACTACTTTCCTTGATTTATGTAGCGATGAATGTATGTAAGTCCTTTTTGCGCCGGGGTCTTCTTGTGCTGGTGTTGTTGTTCCCGCTTATGTTTATGACGGCTGCTGATGATGTTGATAGCTTCTGGTGCTATTGATAGCTGCTGATGCTGGACGGTTTTTTTTCACAGTTTTTTTTTTTGTCTTATTTGTGTATGCTTATGAGCAAATAAGGGCAAATTTTCTTTAAATTTTTATTTATTTTTGTCCACTTTGAGTTTCCGAATGTACGTGCACTTTTTTAACACTATTGTTTGTTGTTTATTTAAATTTCAAAAATTTATAATTTTTGCCTTTTTTGTTTTTGTATATGTACGTGCACTTTCACCACTTGGTTTATAGTTTTTGGCGTCGTATAAACGAACGAGCGAGTGGAATTTAATTTGTTAAATTTAGTTAAATTTTTTTTCTTTAGGAGCTGGGCCACGGTTGGCTGCGAAGGACCATGAATAGTTCTCGCTTGGTCCCTTCGCACTCACCTCTTTACGCACACAAACTTTTTCCGATAAAGGAAAGGCTTTTGGTTCAGATCAGAAATTCAAAATATTTTTTTGGGTTTATTTGTACACCACAATTGAGTTTGATTTACAAGCGTTTTTATTATTGACTCTTGTAATAATGCTAAATGGGCGCGTGCGCGATGTCCGATGTTAATAGCTGAACTGTCTTTGGCATCATTTGGCACGATGATGGTAGGCGGCCGTGCGCGCTCGTTAATCATTTTTCGAACTTCACACCGCTGCGGCCACAGGATGCACGCACGGCCGCTGAATTTAGTTTAAGCGGCGGCTTAAACAGTGCTTGCTGACCGTCTTTGGAACTCTCTGCCACACAAAATTAAAATAATTAAGAGTACACCGCGCTTTAGGGCTGAACTACTACACTACTTGGCCAATTAATAGCTAATATGTACGCATATCCTTCTTTCTACCGTTTTGCTTCTCGCTATTCTTGCATACCTTCACAATCTCATCACCCTGCATAACTTACAAACCCCTCTTATATTAACTATGTACTTACCCTATATTATTGTTATGATTAATATTTTTTAAGTTAAAACACTGCAAAATAACTTATGGTTGTGTGTTTGCTAAATAAATAAATAAATAAAACAAAACAAATAAATAAATAAAAGATTGCAGCCTTTTCAATACTCATTCAGTGTTAAACCTTTCTTGATTTGGCGTTGGTTTTCTCAATCTTGCGATGAATATGTTGATGTGTGAATTCATAACTGCTTTGAGTGAATGGAAAATTAAAAAATTATAAACCTCAATCTTAAGCGAAGAATAAGTTATGAAAACTGAATAGAAAAAATTGTTGATTGAAAATTGAAAATGATTTCACACTTAAGCTTAGTATCCAGCTCTTAAGAAAAGCAAAAACTCTATATAAAATGACGTACAAGAAATGGCTAAGAAATTTTCTTGAGTCAAATTTCCTTAAGGCAGTACGCAGTTCTTCAGAAATTTAGTACGCTTTCTACTACGGTTTTCTAAAGTTTTTTGTGAAAAAAGAGCACAAGGTAACCCAGGTTTGCAACAGAAATATATGCCCGCTCCATTATTTCTTGAGGAAAGAGTGAGGTATAAAAAAATGTCAAAATTCCTTGGACACACACGCGAAATAATGGCAATTTTTTCTTGACCGTTTTCTTAAGAGCTGGATACTAAGCTTTACACAGCTCTGCCACATATGCATCTTTAGAAATAGTATTTTTAATGTACTGCATTGAATTATTAATGTAAAATCATAGTAAAATAACACAATATTCCAATTAAGAAGGGGGAAAACAAGAAATATAGGACCTGTTTAAACATACCTGTACATACATACCTATGTGCAAAATGCGACATTTTGACAAGTTTTGACTATTTTTCTTTACATTGAATAACTTTTATTAATTTTATATAATTATTTTAGTTTTTATGTGAGTTTAATTTTCCCTTTTCGAATCTATGAGTAATATATGTTTGTTTGTTATATACTGGCAAATTTTTTATAATTTATAATTGTGCCAAAACTGAATGAATTGTGCCAATAGTGCCATTGTGAATGAAAGTGCCAAAAATGGCACTATTGTGCCTACTTTGCCATCACTGATCTAAACGCTTTGTCGATGACGGCATGATTTTTTTGAACGCGGCAGCGACATCATGAATTTTTATGAGTTTGATACAAAAGAAGAGGAAAACCTTATCTGTCGCTGGAAAAATAGAAATAGATCTAATCTGGCCACAACCACAGTCGTCGCGTAGGCCGGTCGTCGCCAAAACTTGGTAACTTGGTAACTTTTATTTCATTTTGGTAACTTTTGCAACTAAATATCCATTTGCATTACGAGAAAGAAATGTATTATGTTTTGCATGTGCGTAGTTATAAAAGCCTTTCGAATTTCAGTGGCAGCACTACTGACACTTCTACAAAATTACTTGGATAAAATTAGAATACTGGAAATATTTCAATTAGAGTGGCAGCACCAAGGGCTGCACTTCTGAAATAACTTTCGAGTTTTTTGCGATAAGTTTTGAATTCTACCATCTCACATTTTAATTAACTCGAAATTTTGTACGAGTCAAACGGATGGTTAAAAGCACCCGCAACTTTTTTTTGTGTGCCGGTTCCATTATTCCGTGAGTCGCAAATATCGGCACATTCCGAACGAAAAATGACACTGAAACTGGCACAACGTCGAAACCGGTTTGTCTCCAAACCACATTTGACAAGGGATGATGGAAAATCGCTCCACATTACATCATACTCCTACCCTGTCGGAAACACCAACAACGAAAATGAGAATAACGGCACATGCAACAATTAATAGTAAGAAAAATATTTTCTAATAAAAAAAAAAAATTTTATAATTTTCAATAGCATTTTCAATCTTGACAATTTATCAAGAAAATAGATTTAAACTTCTGTGCTAGAACTGGAAAATCTTGATAAATAATCAAAAATTGACAAATTATAAAAATATTGAATTTATTAAGTCACAGAAACGGGCTGTATGTATATACACATTTGTTGTGAAATATAGCAGTTTTATTCAGTATATTTTTTTCTCAGTGAAGTAGTGAAGATTTTGGTAGTAAAGATTTGGTAACTTTTCTTAAGAGATTTTGGTAAAAAAAAATGTTGGCGAGTAGCAACCATGGCCCCTAGGTCGTCGTTTTTATTATGTTCGGGCTATCAGTCTCGCATAAGCTGTTGCCGAGGCATTTTGCGTTGTTTACAGCGTGCAGTAAACTAGGAGTTTAGCTTGCGTTTTTCTTGAATTCCAGAATCGTGCGCGCACCACCTCCTCGTTTCAACTGAAGTAATCACAATATATACAGTAATAAACCTTTTCGCAGTTTTTCACCAATTGGTTCCGGTGGAGTACTTTTGGGTTGTGTGTATCGTTTACGTTTTGCGCACACGGCCACACATACTGTGGGGAATTTCGCTTCATGATTAGAAAAAGTTCTTCTCGGCTGGAAACTCAAATCGTAATTATAGCACTGAATGGAGTTTCTTAAAGGTAAGTTTAAAACTAAAAAAATATCCATTGCAAGATTATATCTCTATGAAAAAATGTGCATTTTATGTTATTTTGTGAATTTATCAAGTAAAATTCTAAATCTCCGAATACATTTAAGTTTTATAGAGACTCCAATACCTGACAGCGCATCAGCCTAGACAGTTCAATAAGCACAGCCAAGTTTGAGTCCTCAAAAATACTTAACATCAAAGTATAGAATGTCACTAATATGAATCAGACACGCATTCAATAGTAATTGCTATAAATTGCTACCGTATAAATTCAGGACATTTGCTTGGAGACTCCGTTGGTTATGGTGGTCAGAAGTTCAGCCAGCTTATTCAATGGTCCATTACCCGGGACTGCTCCAACATGATTATTTTAGTGGGCTTCGCACACCACTGCCTCTGGTTAAATGCTGGATATCTGAATGTTGGAAGCAAATAGCAATTATCTATTAAAATTATAAGAAAAGTGTATGTTTACAAAACTACCTGTGCCACTCTGCCATAGTACGGTTGTTGCTCCCTTTCATACCACAGTAATTTTGTATGCAACTCTGAATCACCAAAATTCTTGCTCCTTATCATTATCAACCGTGATCAGATTTTACCTCCGAGGAGTACTCAAAAAGGTTTATTACTGTATATACTGTGGAAGTAATCGCCTGAACGGCCGAGTCGTCCGATTTCGGCAAAAGACACTAACACATTCTCAAAATGTGATAGTGTTAGTATGCCCATCACTGACCTACACACACATACTTTTTGTCTCCTTCTCTCACTTCCAACGCAAGCACGTGTTTGCAAAATGATGACGAGGTTATTTTGTATGGAAAATTGTTTATGCCCATATATTTTAATAAAATAAACATACTTAGAAGCTATCAACCAATACATCCCATATACCAAAGTTTGAATTTTTGACTAAAGACACAAACTAAACCATTCGGGCGGTTTTCGAGCATTTGGGTAATAAAAAAAATTTGAAAATTTTTTCAACAATTTTTTGGCTTATTCTACGTCAAAACGTAAAGTGTCAGAAAGCCTAATTAGTGACATCAATAATTTTTATCAGAGTGATAATATTAGTGTGCAACTTCGGGAAAGAAAGACACCATTATAATTGAAGGCAAATTAGTAGCCAAGCGCTTTATGTTAATGACGGTGTCTGAATCATATGAGTTGTTTAAAAAAGATTTTCCCAGCGAAGAGGTAGGCAAATCAACTTTTTTTAATGCGACCTCGCCATGTCCACTTAGTTAATAAAATGCCGCACACTACGTGTGTTTGCATGTATCCATCAAAAGTATTCCATCTTTTCCCAGAGATTTTGAAACATTTCTTAAAGCAGTTGCATGACAAGTAACTGTAAATGTGCCTAACAGATTTAAAAGATCAATTTATTCCTCTCGTATATTTGGCTTATATTGAAGATGAAATAAACTGGCAACAGTGGCGTAAAATAGATAACCACGTACCTCTGCAAAATACAATTTCAACTTTATCTGAGTTATGCTGGATTTCCACTAGGCATTAAATGGCTAAAATTACAAATGACAAAGTCGGGCATTAAAAAATAATCATTTCATTACATTAAAAAAATAGTCTTATTGTTCTACTTATATTGTGCTCTGATTTGCCTTTGTATTTTGCAAAGTTTATTGTGCTAATTCCGAGTAAAAGTTGCTATAAAAAGTGCCTACGAGCATCTTAGTGTATCGAAGCTAAGTGAAAGTTTTGTGATTTTTGTGGTTTATATTAAATTTAATTAAATTTCACTAGCATACATCTAATCTTGCCGAGTCATTTGTTGTTATCATTTTTGTTGTAATTCCTTTGTAGTTAACTGAGATCGTTTCTATTTTTGCACATTTCTTTGCTCTTTTTGTTTACTTCTTTTAGTATCTCTTGTCACAGCTGTTTGCGTTGCGTTTATTAAGTGTCACAATACAGTGATACTCAAACTGTTCGCTACATATATTTTTAAGCTAAATACATCAGCTCCTAAATTGTTGTGTGTGTTGTGTTAAACTTATTTTGCTTGTCTTTTTATTAACATAAGTGTTATTAAATCTTTCAATATGAAGTGTGATCTTGATAACTGCCAAATTAAAAGCGAATCTGAACGCTACTTATCGTGCTGGCTCTGTGATGGTATTTGCCATCTAAAATGTGCTGGTTTGACAGGAAGAATTCTGGACGCTATTAATGATGGCAAAGGTCTTCGCTGGTCTTGCTTAAAGTGCAGGTCAACCGAAGTTGATCTCTTTAAGTTGTTTAGGCAAACCAGATATGGGTTTTCTGAGGTAGGGAGAGAGTTGTCGGTACTGACCGAAAAATTTAAACATTATGAAAATGTATTTAAATCTTTTAAATGCTTAGATACCGTACAATCTATGAAGGACATTCGTGTGTCAAAACGTAAGCGTCTTCATAGTCCGCCTAATGAAAGGACCGTTCCACGTCAGAACAATCTTCCGAATGACTTAATTATTCTTTCTTCTCCATGTCCACAGACAACGGAGTTATCTTCCTCAAAAGAAGATATATCAAAGTCTGCTTCTAATAATAACGACCCTGCAGTATCTTCCCCTTCCCCCGTTGAAGTTGTGGCACCGCCATCTAATCTTCCAACGCTTACTCTACCCTCAATTAGTAACTCAGTTACTCAACCCCGTCCGCCGGTAATCGAGTCTAATACTAGGAGACTGGTTGTGGTTCCCCCAAAGAAGTCTATATTTGTATCTAGCATTTGAGGGATACTTCCGAGGACGATATAAAGTTTTACATCTCGTCCAAAGTTAAAACTGTCAACTTAAGTATCAGAAAATTTAATTTTAAATATGAAAGAAATATTTCTTCATTTAAAATAGACGTAAATTTAGAAAATTTTGACATGCTGCTTAGTAGTTCTTTTTGGCCCTCCGGAGCTTTCGTACGTGAATTTTAGTATAGGCCGAACAAAAATAATAATTTAGCAAATATTCCCCGTCAGAATACAGAATCAAAAAACTGATTACTAAATCTGCTTTAAGTATTTATTATCAAAACGTAAGAGGCATAAATACTAAATTAACGAATTTATATCTTAATGGCCTTGAATGCAATTATAATATAATTTCTTTGACTGAAACTTGGTTCAAACCTCACACTTTTAATTCAGAGGTTCTTTCAAATAATTATCATATCTACAGAAAAGATCGGGAGGACAGAGTCGGCGGTGGCGTACTCTTTGCCGTAGACTCTTCAATACCATCTGAAGAAGTTAGTCTTCCACACATTGAATCTGCAGAATTCAAATGCATTCGTGTTCAGGTTGGAAGGGGGTTTACTTACTTAGCTCTATGCTATATTCCTCCCCGATCTGACTTATCAGTGTATTCACAACATGTATCTTTACTGAAATCAATTAATTCAATGATTAAACCCTCTGATTCATTGATTGTGTTGGGTGACTTTAATTTACCAAATGTATCATGGAACATCATTGACAATGATATTGTACCTTTTTCGTCTAGCGCGTGCAACAACGTATTTTTAGAGGAGATGGCTGAACTCTGCCTGAGTCAAGTTAATGTACTTCACAATAAGTTTGGCAAAGTATTAGATCTTGTTTATGTTGATGATGCATCTAAGTCGGCTGTAAATAAATGTGACCCACTAGTTTTGCCCGAAGATGTCTACCACCCTGCTATTGAGATATCTTACGAAATTATAAACAATGGTCAAAATTGCGATGTCCAAACATACGAACCATATATTCGCTTGGAATTTTTCGAAAGCCAACTTTGAAAAACTGAATAAAGAATTGTCTAAATTGTCGTGGCCTATATACAAAGAAAAAGTTGAGCAAAGCGTTGCACATTTTAATTTTACTGTACATAGATTATTTGAAAAGTATGTGCCTAAACGCATGTGTGTTCCTGAAGAACAAACACAGTTATGGTTCACTAAAGAACTGAGAAACTTGAAAAACAGAAAGTCACGTTATTTTAGATTACACAAAAAAACCGGCTTCCACTCATACTATGTAAAATACTCACTTTTGCGTCACAATATATAACCCCAAATCATTTTATGATTTCGTAAACTCCAAGCGAAATGTACGTGGGTTTCCTTCCGCCATGAAGTATCAAAATACCGTCTCTGGTGATAATCAAACAACTTCTAACATGTTCGCTCAGTTTTTTAAATCCAATTATTCCTCTAACTCCCAAGCATACTTTGACTATCCTTTTAAACTAAGTCCAATTAACTCAATACATAACCGTATAATATCTCCCGATGATGTTTTAGTTTACCTGAAGTCCTTAAAGCAGTCTTTTAGTTATGGTCATGACCAGATCCCCACTTGTTTTCTTAGAAATTGTTCTGATTATCTCTATGAGCCGTTAACAGCCTTATTTAATTTGTCTCCTAATGAGGGCGTTTTTCCAACTGTATGGAAGGAATCTTTCATAATTCCCTTACATAAAAGCGGTAGCAGGTCTTCAGTGGAGAACTACCGGGGCATAGCTAAGGTTTCTGCAATTCCTAAATTATTTGAAGCAATTATAACAAATCGGTTGACGCATTCTATCACTTCAAGCATTTCATACAATCAACATGGATTTTGCAAGGGCAAATCAACTTCTACAAATTTACTTGAATTAACATCCTATATCTCAAAAGCATTTAGTGAGAGCAAAACTGTTGATGTTATATATACTGATTTCAGTAAAGCATTTGACAAAGTGTGCCACTCGTTGCTCATCTATAAACTTGATCTTCTTGGTCTTCCACCTAATTTTCTACGTTGGATCTCTTCATACCTCTATGATAGATCACAAAGGGTATTGTTTAAAAATACTATCTCTGACGTCATTGATGTTACTTCAGGAGTCCCTCAGGGTAGCCACCTAGGCCCGATTCTCCAAAATTTTAATGTATGCAGATGATGTAAAACTTTATAAATCGTACGTTTCAATTAAAGAAAGGTCTTTGCTACAATCAGTCTTAAACAGCATGGCTTACTGGTGTAAAGTAAATCTTATGCCTCTTAAGAAATGTAAAGTAATGTGCTTCTCGCGAAGAGCTGTTCTGCCAGTTTCTTATGTAATAGGTAACCATAACCTTAACAGGTATACAATTTTGTGGACCTTGGTATCACAATGGATCCTAAGCTTAATTTTAATCTTCACATTAATGTGACAGTCAACAAGGCTAAAGGTGTACTTGCATTTATGAAACGATGGTCAAAAGAATTTAGTGACCCTTATATCACTAAAACCCTGTTTACAACATTAGTTAGGCCGATTCTGGAATACGGCTCGGTGGTTTGGAATCCAAGGTATCAAATTTACTCAGACAAGATAGAATCAATTCAAAAACAATTCCTACTTTTTGCTTCAAGAAATTTTCGATGGGATTCTCAACATAGTCTTCCACCTTATACGAGTCGCTTAAAACTTATTAACCTTCCTACACTTGCCAGTCGCAGGGAAATGCTTGGTATAATTTTTGTGGTTAAATTACTGACAGGCTCAATTTCAAGTCCGTCTTTTCTGGCTGATGTAAGCTTTAATGTTCCCTCACGCGTATCAAGACACTTTTGTCCCATATTTCTGAAAGCTTGTAAAACCAATTTTGAATTGCACGACCCACTCCGTTGCTTATGCCAGGATTTTAACTCTCATTCCAGCACGTTTGATATATCAGATCCGCTTTTCAGCATTAAGAAAGCGATACTCTCCTCTCTGAATAAGTGAATTATTGGCATAAATACAATCAATCAGCTGATGAATTTAGTTCTGTAGTTGAACAGTTTTAGATCTCGACACTTAACAAACTCCTGCCTATCGTGACTCGGCACAAAAATTTAAAATATTGGTTCCGTACGTCATGCGGACTGCACCCCTCGTGCGGATGGGCGGGAATGGAGGGTAAAAACCGTTGGGATTATAATAATAATAGTAATAAAAGTTCATTTACACATGGCATTTTTTTAAATGGCATACATTTTTTGTCATTTCAATACCTAGTGGAAATTCGGCATTAGTCACTGAAACGGAAACTAATGCTGGATTTCCACTGGCATTAAATGGCAAAAATGACAAATGACAAAGTTGGGGATTAAAAAATATTCGTGTTATCACTTTCAAAAAATTGCCATTAAGTTCATTTCCACATGGTATTTTTTTAAAAGGCATATCATTTTTGTCATTTCAATGCCTAGTGGAAATTCGGCATAAGTTAACATCATTTAAAATGCGTTTTTTTTTTTTTGTAAAAAGAGCCTAGAAAAAATATTTTAATGAAACAAAAATTAACTTATAGCCATTCGAGCTCGTTCTTTGAACTGATTTTGCCGAGAATTATAGGTTGACGCACTAAAACGAAATACAAAGTGCTCATTTCAGCTACCGCCAGGTAACAATTTTTACTTGCGTAGCTTTGTTGACTGGCGCCTCTCAGCCGTTTGCGTAAACAATTAACGTACGTATAATAACCACGACGAATTTATTTTTTTTTTAAACCTTTTAACCGAAATTTAAAAAAAATGTATGGGCATTTTTAAAGATTTTAATATTTTCTGATGGAAGCTGCGCTCAATCAAAAAAAAGTATGTTTTGACAAGCTTGAATGACATTATTAAACAAATTAGATGTATATATTTGGAATGGAATTTTTTGCTAGTTCTGACGGAAAGGGGCCCCTCAAGTAGCACACTGGTGTATAAATTGGTGTAAATTTATGGATTTTGGTACAAATCTGATTAGATTGAACAAAAAAGAACGTTTTGGTGTATTTGTTATTCCACCAGTATTTCTTTCAAATCAAAATTCTACCTTTAACATTTTGGTACTATTTAACAATTGAGAGTAGTACGAAAACTACACCAGTTCCCAAAATGCGCCACTTTTTTCATTTGGTTCACACATAGCTCCACGTTAACAAATTTCATTAAAATTATTCAGGCGACATTCTGAGTAGTGATGTGCTGAATTCTCGGTACCCAATACTTGAAAAAAATTTCGGTACCCAATACTTCCTTTTCGGTACCCGATACCGATTCGACACACTAATTCGTCATTATATCTGTGCCGTTCAATTAAAGTAGCTTAAGTCACTTTAGATGGTTTGACTTTGAATTAAAAAAAAAAATCAGTTTCCTTTGAAATTGTTTTATATTTTAATTAAGATTCTATTATAGGGGCATCTTGAACTACATCTTTGGCTAGTTAAACGTTAAAATATTGTTTGGGAATCCAATGAAATGGGGCTTTAAAGGGAAAAGGACCTATCTCGACATAGGCTACTTTTGGGGGTAAAAATTATTGATATTTTATAAGACATCGCCTAAAAACCCAAAATGTACAAATAAGACGGTCCTTTCTCAAGAGATGAGCAATGTGTTTGTATGTATGTAGTTAAGTGAAGCAAAGTATCATGTGTGCGTCGAACAAGGCAGGCAATTAAATCTGCACAATAATGATCAAGGCGAATTTAATAAGGTGGTGTTAGCCGTATATAAGTAAAAAATTACACTAACAAATTATACGCAGATATTCATACTGTCATTAGTATGAACTATAACAAACACGTAATTTTGATGTAATGTCCTCCACGGCGAAAAATTCAGATACGCCGGTAACATCACCTTATTAAATTCGCCGTGATACTGATGTCGCAAAACACACTCTCGCCTTCTTTTACTTATCGCAACCGTCTTTCCAATTGCAATAGTTCTGGTGGTAATATTATTTATTTTTAATAGCTGACACTATATGTATGTGTACATATAACTCATATTTTTGGCTGTTGCGCGCTTTTATTAGAAATTCCAAGATTTCGGTACCAAGCATCGAAAGTATTTGATACTTTTTAAATCGGTACCGAGTATCGATCAATACTTAAAAGTAGCGACTCAGCACATCACAAATTCTGAGAGCAATTGACAGTGGACCAAAGAATTCACCAAAAAATGAATATTGAATACACCACACAGTAGCTTTGTTTCGTTACAGATAGGCGCATTTACACAAGGTAGTGTTAGCCGAATATAAGTAAAAAATTACAAAAGCAAATTACAAGAAACACATAATTTTCACGTTATGCGGTGAAAAATTCAGCTGTTGCTCCAACATTAGAGAGATTAGGCACAGCTACTTTGATTTACTTCTTTTACATATTTTTGTATTTTTTGATAAAAATGGGCGATTTATTAAATTTGATAAAGTGTGGCAAAACCTGAGTATTTGTGAACAATTTTTAAACATAAAATGCGATTAAAAATTCGCAGCAAATACATATGTTCAGTTGTCAAAAGCATCGGTCAGGTGTTTACTAGCTAGTTTCTGCTAGTTTGCGTTTCTTGACTTTTTCTATATTTCACTCGCTTTGCGCGTAATTCTGTAATTCTTCCCATTCTTCTTCCTGATAAAGATCTGCTAGGAAAGTAAAGAAACAAAGCTAGTGTGTGTGCACATAATACGCTGCCTGTTTTAATATGAGCTTATTATACATACCACAAGTAGAGCTGCTATCAGTGTTACCGTTTTGATAAATTGGTAGTTTCATTTCAGGGCTGTTCTGGTTTCGTTCGAAATTGATTTCTCATCGATTTGGATTTCCGATTCCAAATTTTAAAGATGTTTTGCAATCCTATCAAAGTTTTGAAGTTATAATAGAAAATAAATCCTATTCGAAATGTCAAAAATGCATTGAGCTGTTGTTGCGTAGTATTCGTTTATTAGAACATTTGTAAAAATTTTAAATAAATTTTGTTGAATGGCGGTAATACAATGGTGATGTGACAGTAGAAAAGCGTACTGAAAGCGTGCTCGTACCGAAATATTATGTTGCTGACATTCCGTAATTTTATTGCATCATGGTTAAATGAAAACAAATAAATAAAAATAAAATTGCGCGAGTACAGTAATACATTTTTTTTGTTACCAAATATAAAATGTTTATATCGATTGTATTTTTTTTACATTTTAGACATAAAATAATTGATATAAATTTAATTAATATCAAAGATTCATACTTTTGCATGAAGTAAAATTAGAAACGAAATAAAATATCAACATCTGATGATTAAAAAAAATTGGTAGTTTGGAAACTGATTTGGTAGGATTTTTTGTTCTTAAAAATATTGTCGAGTGCTAACACTGGTTGGTATATTTAATACACCAGTGGTGAAATATGCATCAATAAGGCACCCCTACACGCTTAAAGTTTGTTTGGGTACTAATGATTCAACATCATGCCTTCACAAATGCAGCTATAAGTTGCATAGTATATATGAGTACGAACAACGGCGGCAATTTTTTCTACATAACATAGGCGAACGCTGATTTGATTTCTTCTTTTCGTACGCGAACGTTAACAAAACATGTTGAAATGTATACGTTCGCGTTTGCGTTCGAATAATGGACGTGTGGTAGGCGCTTAAACTTCTGTCAACTGTGTTCATTTGGCAAGAAACATTTTTTATACCAAATTCTCAAACTGAATTGTGTCTAGGGCAAAATAAATACACCGTTCTTGGCTTGGTAAATATTTTTGTACCAAACTCAAGAATCTGTGTAAGTTTTCAACGACGACCATATTTTCAAAGTATTATAAAAGTAAGGCTAAGTTCACAACCTAGAGTAATAGCGTTATGCGATGCAATGGAAATCGCCCAATCCAAAGAAACTTCTTCGCCAGCATAATCGTTGGCGATTAAAAAGTAGCTAGTGTTTAAATTGCAGCAAAATTATACACGACTAATTTTTTATAATAGGGGAGTTTACGATGAGTAGCATTTTAGATTTAAAGTTGCTACGTACTAATCTAGCACATATTTTGATGTTGGGAAAGCAACAAAATGTGTGATACATTGCTACGTAGGGATTCCCCTAATATATTTTTTTTTGTTTCCTCAACCCTTTGACAATTTATACCGAAACTTAAGCATATTGTATTGTATATAATAGCACTAGAAGAGATGTTTAATTTATTATATAAATATGTACATATGTATATTTTTTATTTATTTGGGCTTTAAGTATAATATATAAGTATAAGTATATTTAAGTAAAAAGCTTTTTTTAACAAACTGCATAATTTTTATTTGCTTGCACAGCGATAAACACCAAAGACTGTGTAAATGTTGGTTAGAAGCGATTTTTATGTATTCTCGCTACGCTAATACGTTAGGTTGTAAACTTAGCCTAAAACTGAAACTCAGCTGGACGCCATATTAAAGCTGTATGACTATTATTTAACTAATTTAACAATTTCATTATGTACATTGGCTCAACTATGCCACTTTATGTGTATTTTCGAACCTTTTTTAAACAGCGCATCTCTTAAAAATTTAATAATGGCGAAAAATTCATTGCTTTCAAAATATAAGTTTTCCCAGATTTATTTAAAAATCTTCAAATCCTTATAAATTTTGAGGCGCACGAGTTTTAGAGGGGGTAGTACCGAAATTCACTCGACAGAATGAACCTCGTTTTTAAATTAGGAACTCACATTCATATATATTCGCGAATTTCTTGCCCGCATATTACGAAAAGGAATGCTGAGATTTATAAAAAGAATTCCAAGTCGCGCAGATTAAAAAAGAGCTTCGGTGTAAATTTTATGTCTGAGTTAATTTTAAATTTGATTAGTAGTAAATTTTATTCCTCGAATCCTTTTGTACTCTTCACACTCATGAAAATATATTTATGCTAGAATATGATGTAAATTCTTTACCATTATGGTGTATGATTTGAGCCAATGCCAATACGTATTTTACACCAACGGCGTTTATATTATGTTCCAGAAACAAGGAAACTTGTATACCACTGGCATAATATATATGCCGAAAATCAGTAATAAAAATTGACGGTAGGTGTAAATAATGCACGAAAAAGCGGTATAACTTTTACACTGAATCGAAATAAACTGTTCAAAAACTACGCTTAGAAATAGCATATTTTTTATATTGAAAATATATATCACGCCGATGTAAAAAATACACAAAATATTTTGGTGTATTTTTGGCTTTTGTGCTACTTGAGCCGTTGTTGGAGTTGGAGCCGTCATTAAAAGAAAAGTGTGGCAAATAACAAAATCTAAAAACGTTGTTTTACCCGATGCACTACCGTTTTTCAATGTGGAGAAAACAACACAAATGGAATTAAAATGTATTGTGACGAATACTGCGGCAACGCGAAGCCAACAACGAGAAATAGGCAGAATGTTCGAGGAATTACGTAGAATGTTCCACACAGAGAAACGTCAAGTTGGATGAACACTGCGAACAGCGAGAGAAAGAGAATGGGCGATAAACTTCAGAAAGTTCTAGAGTTGCCATAAGTGCGAGCGCAGGTATATAAGGGCGCCGCCACAGCGAAGTGAGTTAGTTACAAGTCAGCAAGCTACAAGTAAAGTGAGCAGAGAAGTGAGTTGCGAATAAGCAAGCCATAAGTTTAATTGTGTTAACAAGTTTAGTAAAGCGTTGTTATTGGTTTAACAAGTATTGTAAAGTGTTTTTACTGTATTAGCGAGTATTGTAAATTGTTTGTTGTACAATAAAGTTAATTGTACTACAATTTGGTCATTGTTAGCATTTATTTAACAATCCAGAGATACGAACCGAAGAATATTTGGGAAATCCCTCGAGGTTTCAAGGATAATCGTAACAATTGGTGTCAAAAGTGGGATTGTTAAATAAATCCCGAGGGACAAACTACTGAAAATGGCGAAAATTCAGGACTTAAAGATTGAGGAGCTGAAACAGCAGCTGGAAAAGCGTAATTTGGCTACCTCCGGAAGAAAAGTGGAATTGTTATCCCGGTTGCGAGAGGTTATGGAAGCTGAAGGCATCGACGTGGACAAATACGACTTCCAGGGTAAACCCGAAGATGCACCCGCAAAAGACGAATAGAAGGATGAGGCTGCTTGTTCGTAGAAGGATGTGCAGCAGACATCCGGGAAGGTTGAAGAACAGCAAAAGGCTCCAGCTATGGACATGAACACGTTATTGGCTGCCATGTCACAGATGTCATCACAGCTGCCATCTCAGATGCAAACACAGTTGTCAGATATTTCGTCGCAGCTACAGGCACAGAAGACACACGTATCACAGTTGCTGGAAGTGCAGGATGCAAAGATTACACAACTGCAGGAGCATTTGGCTAGAGATAACGAACAAATCAAGGATAGACAGGATAAAGTAGTGGCTAAGGTAGAAGAGTTGGAAGGTCGCCTCCGAGATTTGCAGATGAATCGTCCAGCTCAGTGGCGTAGCCAGGATTTGGCATTGGCGGGGATGGGGCGGGGGATGAAAAAAAAAATGTCTATCGATAACTTAAATTTGTGACACACATTGGCTAGAGGCGTCGCCTGAGTGCATTCTTTCATATATTTATGTATGTGCCAGTTTTACCTTTATATATTTATTTATCTACTCGTTTATTCCATGGGGTATTCATGCTTTATTTAAATTTAAAAAATTAAACTACTATACCGTCTTAAAAATCTGAAAATTCACTGCGGGAAATTCTTTTATTCTCTTTATGTCTTCGCCTTCTCGTTTTTGCCTTTATAAGTTTTGAAAAAAGGGTTTGAGCGAACCATTATATCACATTCCTAGGCAAGTTTTGAAAGAATATTTTCGATACTAAATTTTACTAAAACAAATGTTGAAATCAGCTCCATATAGAAAAAGTGTCATCGTTAATTGAGAAAGAGATGTTCTTAAATATCATAACTTTACGACACTCACATATTGAGTAGATTTGACTATTTATTTTACTATATTTTAATATGAATTATTTGTTTATAAAAATATAGTTTATTCCTTAACAAACACTAAATGAAATTAAGTTTTATCTTTGGACAACATTAAAAAAAATCGACAAACTTTCTATTTCAATTTGGTCTCTTAATATTTTGCAGTTTTTTAGCTCATTCAATTTTAGTCTAATAAAGTGCAAATTTAAAGTAGCTGTGATTTACAGTTGATGTATGGCATATTTTTGACGATGTCGGTAGTTTTCTTCCATATATATGTTTGACGATTTTTTTAATGAAGAAAATGAGCAACGCCTTCATAAAAAAAAAAAAAAAATATTAAAAATCAACGATAAGCCGCAGCTATGTATTTTAAACTTGCGCTTTATTTGAACTGATCGGGCTACAAAACTGCATACTCAAAATATGTTTTTATAGGAAATCTAATTAAAAAGCTTTACGAAAGTTTGGGCCTTGGATTTATACGGGGTTTGTTAAAGTGTAAACTGCACTTTTATAAACAAATAATTAAAATTATATAATTTTAAGATAAATGGCCAATCTAGTTAACATGTATAAAGTTATGATAAGCACTTGAAATGTCAAGTTTTAGTACTGAATTCAATTTCTTCATCCATTCATAATAACTTAAAAAAAATTTGTTTGTTAAGAAGTGTATCTTAAAATATCTGCCTTGACATTTATGTTAAAAGTGTAAAATATGTAAATGTACCTACATAAACTTTACCGTGAATACCATCAAAGCATTGGTCTTGATGGGAATCTATGTATGCATGCATGCATATGAGCAAATTAAAAAGTCGGTACAATTTACAGTCGAAAAGTACAGTTTTTGTATAGATTATAGATTATTTCCCAACACTGTGGGAAACTAAGCAAAATGGCCTAGTGTATTTCACAAATATTGAAATACATAATCAACCAACCAATAACTTTATATATTCATTACAAGATAATTTGTCATCAGTCTGAAATAAAATATTATAAATCGGAAGGGTAAAATAGTATTGTGGTATTAATTCAAAAATAAAAATTTTCATTTCACTGACAAAGGGGGGATCTATCCCCCAAATTCCCCCTGGCTACGCCATTGGTCCAGCTACTTCGACAAGTGCTCCCAAGGTAAAGACTCCATCCTTTGACGGCATGATTGCTTTTCAAGTCTTTAAGCTCCAGTTCGAGAAGACAGCTACAGCAAATCGTTGGAGTATGGAGGATAAATCCGCTGCTCTGTTCATGGCATTAAAAGGACCTGCAGCGGAAATCTTGCAGACAATTCCTGACTGTGAAAGGAACAATTACGATGCATTAATGGGTGCAGTGGAAAGACGTTATGGTAGCGAGCACAGGAGCCGGATTTACGGGATGGAGCTGGAGAATCGCTGCCAGAAATCCAACGAGACTCTACAGGAATTCGCCTCCGAGGGTGAAAGGTTGGCTCATTTGGCAATTGGAGACGCATCTGGTGAGTACCTCGAAAGGGTAAAAATCCAGAGGTTCATCAGCGGAATGCGGGACGTGTATACCAAGCGAGAAACGTACGCGAATCCAAAGCCAACATTTGCTGAAACTGTCTCGTGTGCTCAGACGTATGAAACGGCGGCGCTCCTAAGTAGACCAGCCTACAAAGCACATCGCGTGGAAGTGGAAACACCGGACAAGACAAATGAAATGCTGAAGAAGATTATCCAACTGCTGGGCGAGAAAAAGCATGGCTCTGGCAAATGTTTTAAATGTGGAAAGCCAGGCCACTTCGCCCGCGATTACAGCGCAAGTTGCAGTACGCTCAACAATTCAGCAGGACGCAAACGCAGGGCTGACGGAGACGAATCCAACTCCAATAAGTCGTTAAACTAAACCGAGCCAGCAGCAAGAGGCGCGCGCTGGCTCCCGCAATTGAATGCCCCATAATCTCCGTATCGCAAATTGGTAGAAAAGCGAGCAACGTTACGGTTGGTGGATATGTGGACGGACATGAGCGAGTACTAACTGTGGATACGGGCGCATCATATAACATCATTCAATCTGATTTGGTCACTAAAGGGGTAAGGCCATTACCTGGTGCAAGGTTGAGGACAGCAACTGGTGAGGACACGCAATTTGTAGGAGAGGTAACATGCAAAGTCGCAAAAGGGAATGTGACGGTGTTACACAAGTTCATAGTCGCGGCGATCGTGGATGAAGTCATCATTGGAATAGACTTCTTACTTGATCAAGGTATGCACATCAACATGAAGAACAGGATTATGACGTATAACACATGGAAGTGCCCCTTAGGTTTGGGTATGATGGCCCGTACAGCAGCAAGCGAGTGATCCTAAAGGAAAGCGAACAGATTCCACCGAAGTCAGAAGCAAAAGGATGGACGCATCCCAGTCGAAGTGCTCAATGAGTTCAAATCACCAGTCAACCTCCGAAGAGGAACTGTACTGGGACAATGTCGACAGGTAGAGGCAATCTTTAACTGCGAAAAATTAACTGAAAGCGATTCCATTGGCGTGAATGCCATTGCGGAAGAAATTAATGCATGGACGGAAGGGAAGGAAGAAAAATAAATACCAGCACAAGGCTAAGGAACTTCTCCGCAGATACTCCAACATATTCGACAAGGATGGCGACAAACCAGGCAGGACTAACGTTGTGAAACATCGCATTGATACTGGCAATGCAAGGCCAATCCGTCAAGCTCCTCGGAGTGTTCCACTTGCCAAACGTGAAACTGTTAGCCACATAATTAAAGAAATGAGCGAGAGTGGTGTGATTGAACCATCAGCGAGTCCATGGAGTTCGCCGGTAGTACTTGTGAAGAAGAAGGATGGTCAAATGCGGTTCTGCGTAGACTACCGGAAACTAAACGATGTGACGAAAAAGGACAGCTATCCTCTTCCCAGGATCGATGACACTCTGGACCCGTTGACTGGAACAAAGTTGTTCTCAACACTCGACCTTAAGAGCGGTTATTGGCAAGTGGAGGTAAGTGACGAGGACAAGGAGAAGACAGCTATCAGCATTGGAGACGTTCTGTGACAATTCACGGTGATTCCCTTTGGATTATGCAACGCTCCCGCCACTTTTGAGCGACTTCTGGACCATGTGCTTAAAGGACTGCATTGGAAAACTTGCTTGGTGTATGTAGACGACATTATCGTATTGGGTAAAAGCTTTGAGGAACACCTGAACAATTTGGAAGAAGTTTTCCAGAGGATAGCTGGCGCTGGTCTGAAGCTAAGGCCTAAAAAGTGCTCACTGTTCAAAAAGGAGGTGAACTACTTGGGGCACAAGGTTACAACGGAGGGCGTCTGTACTGCGAAGGAAAAGATAGAAGCAGTAAAGGATTGGGCAAGACCGAGGAACCTGCACGAACTACGAAGTTTTCTTGGGCTATGCACCTACTACCGCCGATTTGTTCCGAATTTCGCCAGCGTTGCTAATAGCCTCCACGAGCTCACTAGGAAAAATAGAGCCTTCGAGTGGAACAAGGAGCAGGAAGAGGCTTTCCAAACTCTGAAGGAACGACTATGTACTGCACCTATGCTAGCGTATCCCGTTCCAGGTGCAACGTTTATTTTGGATACGGATGCTAGTGGTTATGCCATAGGAGGCGTACTGTCGCAGGTAATTGATGGGCAGGAGATGGTAGTTGCCTACTATAGCCGGTCGACTGGAAAACCAGAGAGGAACTACTACGTAACTCGGAGAGAACTACTAGCGTTGGTGGAGTGCGTCAAACATTTCCACAAGTACCTCTATGGGCAACGTTTCCGAGTTCGAACGGGCCATGCAGCACTGAAGTGGCTACTACAGTTTAAGAATCCAGAAGGACAACTAGCTCAGTGGATTGAGAGACTGCAAAGTTATGACTTCGCTATTGAGCACCGCAAGGGAAGTGTCCACGGTAATGCTGATGCCATGTCCCGCCGACCATGTAGCCTGGAATGTAAACACTGCTCAAAAGCTGAGGGAAAAGAGGACATTATAGACGTCCGTCTAACGACAATAACACTAGCGGAAGAGTGGAAGGAAGAACAGCTACGAAAGTGTCAGCAGGAAGATCCAGATCTGGAGCTTTTGATACATGGACTGGAGGTGGACAAAAGGCCAACTAAGGAGCAAATGGCAGCGGAATGCCCCATCGCAAAGGCGTACTGGGCACAATGGAACAGCTTAAAATTAATATCTGGCTGTTTGCATAGGGTATGGGAAAGCGAATGTGGCCAGTGCTCCCGCAACCTGATAGTAATTCCAAGGGTAAGAATTCCGGATGTACTCAAGGAATTCCACAATCGTCCTAGTGGAGGGCGCCTGGGAAGGTTAAACAGAGGTTCTATTGGGTTGGTTGTCGGCATTCGGTCGCAGAGTGGATTCCTAACTGCGCGGAGTGTATTGCAGCTAAAGGGCCGAAATCCAGAAGCGATGGCCAGATGAAGCAATATAACTCAGGTGCACCTTTCGAGCGGATTGCCATGGATGTAGCCGGTCCATTTCCTATGAGTGCACAGGGAAACAAATACGTCCTTGTGGTTATGGACTACTTTAGCAAATGGCCGGAGGTATACCCGATTCCAAACCAGGAAGCTAAAACAGTAGCGGAGGTATTCACCTACAATTGGGTTGCGAGATACGGTGTACCTATAGAGCTGCACTCTGACCAGGGAATAAATTTTGAATCGGCGGTGTTCCAAGAGATGTGCCAGATACTGGGTATCCGGAAAACTCGAACAACGGCTCTTCATCCGCAATCAGATGGCATGGTGGAACGGTTCAACCGAACCCTGGAAGAGCATTTGCGGAAGGTCGTGGACAAAACTCAGAAATATTGGGTTGTCCGCATACCCCTGTTCCTGATGGCATACCGGTCAGCAGTGCATGAAACAACGGGTAAAACTCCTGCAAGGGTAATCTTCGGCAGTGAGCTCCGTTTGCCTAGTGACCTGAAGTTTGGAGTAGCTGGCGATGCAAGGAGAGTTGGGAAAGAGACGTCCAACATCCTGGAAGAGGAGTTAAGGGAAATACATGCTCTTGTGGGACAGCGAACTGAAATTATGAGTGACAAGATGAAGGCCAGGTATGATAAGGCAATGAACTCCGAGGGTTTCCAAGAGGGAGACTTAGTGTTGCTGTACAATCCACAACGGATGAAAGGTTTGTCCCCAAAACTACAATGCAACTGGGAAGGTCCGTATAAGGTCGTCAAACGGCTGAATGACGTAATGTATCGAATCCAGACCGTTGGGAGCATAGTTGCCAACTTGGTGCTTTAAGCACTAGATATAGTGCTTTTTGAAAACTAAAACGCCAAAAAAAATTATTTAGTGCATAGTGCTTTTTTTCTGAACTAAAATTCCTCCGAGATAGGTAAAACCTGAAATATTTAAAGCTGTGGCAGCACTGAATTTACAAGAATCTACAAATTTAAATGCACTAAAATATAGCCATGATTGATAAAAAGCTGAAGTTACAAACCCATCTTTTTGAGTTCTATTCGCGTAAGTTAAGTATTTCTCTTTTTCTGTTCTAATTATTTGTACAAATTTTGATGTTTTTACCACCTGAATAAAAAACATCGTTTCTTTGTGCTGAATCTAAATCTGGCCGCACAATTGCTTAGCACTAGAATTTTGAGATATCCTAACCTCAAAGTGCCAAAAACACGGTTTTTGTCGATATTTAAGGTTATATAATGAAAACATCAAATTTTTTGCTCATTTCTACTTATGGTATCATTTTCATTTGTTGCGATTCGATTTTTCTTTCTCGAGATATACCCGTTTTAATGTGCAGTACGTCGTCTCAGAAAACGGATGTCGAATGTTACAAAACACGGTTTTGAGAAAATTGACTTTGTAGTTTAAGGTCGAATTAATCCGAAACTGTACGGTAGATTTTTGTAACTTTTGAAGGGGACGTAGTTGGTGTTATTAGTTTTGATTTTCCATATTTTTACATTTAATATCTCTTAACGTTAATGAGAAAATTTACTTTTCATTCCGTATACATTTGTCGTAAGTAGCGTTTACTCACCACTTTGTTTTGTCCACAGAACATACGACAATAGTAAAGTATCTATTTCAACGACGATGGTATAATTTGATGAAAAAAACAGACATATTTATTAAATAATGATTACTTATTAGAAAAAACATAACAAAAACATAATCATGTATTTAATAAAAAAAATCTGTACATCTCTTATGCTGTAAATATGTTACGAACATACGTTTTCTTTATATAAAAACAAAAAACAATACTTAAATTCAGTCTTTTGTACATTTTAATTTCTTTCATTTCATTGGAGACTCAGTGCAAGCTAAAATTTAAAAATTTAAAATTTTAAAATTAGTTACTTAGTTTAATTTTCAATTTTAATTGTATCGTTATAGTAGAGGACCATCGAATTGTCGTAAGTTCAAAGTTTTACGATACATACGACAAATGTTTTATGATTAAAAAAAGATTACATTTGTATGGGAATTTGTCGTATGTGCCACATACGACAAATGTTTTATGATTAAAAAAAAGGTACGTTTGTATGGGAATTTGTCGTATGTGACGCATTTTCAGCACATACAACAAAAGGCATACCCAATCATTAATATTATGTAACATACGACAAAATGCGCACGAAATATCTCAAAAACTAATGGAGATATAAAAAAATGGATTGCAGAAATCGAAAGAGCATGTCCAACTTAGTAAATCTGCATCAAAATCCCAAAATCGTCATTTTGCACATTCGTCATCCGTTTTCTGAGGCGACGAGTACTTCGGTATTACGTCGTACGTATGAGTCATCATAGCATGTGTAGAGGCTATTCAATTGTTATGAGCGAAAAATTTTGTGTATTGATTTATGTATGTATTATTGTAAATATTCTTAATTTTTTGCTTTTGTTAAATACAAACTGTTATGAAAAAAGCTAATTTTGATTAAAAAAAATTTGGTGATTTCAGTGTGATAAAACTCTTTTTTTTACAAGATTTTGGTGCTTTTGAAAAGCAAAAGTTGGCAACACTGGTTGGGAGACCAAGAAACAAGATGAAGGTGGTCCACTTGGAACGGCTTGCAGCGTTTGGAATAGCAAGTGTGTCTGATTGGGACGATCAGACTTAGGTGGAGGGCAGTGTGGCGAATACTGCAGCAACGCGAAGCGAACAACTAGAAATAGGCAGAATGTTCGAGCAATGACGTAGAATGTTCCACAAAGAGAAACGTCAAGTTGGATGAACACTGCGAACAGCGAGAGAAAGAGAATGAGCGATAAACTTCAGAACGTTCTAGAGTTGCCATAAGTGCGAGCGCAGGTATATAAGGGCGCCGCCACAGCGAAGTGAGTTAGTTACAAGTCAGCAACCTACAAGTAAAGTGAGCAGAGAAGTGAGTTGCGAATAAGCAAGCTATAAGTTGAATTGTGTTAACAAGTTTAGTAAAGCGTTGTTATTGGTTTAACAAGTATTGTAAAGTGTTTTTACTGTATTAGCGAGTATTGTAAATTGTTTGTTGTACAATAAAGTTAATTGTACTACAATTTCATCATCGTTAGCATTTATTTAACGATCCAGAGATACGAACCGAAAGCTATTTGGGAAATCCCTCGAGGTTTCAAGGATAATCGTAACAGTATTTTATGCCATCTGCTCAAATTGAAAATTTGTCCCTACATTATATGTTGAACGAAAAATGGAAGGAAGTGAAAAGCAATCCAGGTATATCCCAGTTGCATTCGATTTGTTGCTAGGACTGCATATTCTATTAAAAAACTGTATTTGACATTAGTAATACTATTCTTAGTTAAGTTAGTTTCCGTTCTTTGTTTATATGTATGTATATCCCTAGAACACACACCCAGAAAATACCACGTAAACACACACCCGGGATAGGTTTGTACCCGGGACCTTATTTTGCGGTTTTTTTAATGCTTATTCAACCGATTTCTATGATTTTTTTTTTAAATGTATATTTTAATATATAACAAGTATTTTGTCTTTTGTTTCATTCGAATATTCCTACTGGTTCCAGCGATATGAGCAAATAAAGTCAGGACATGCAACAGTGGATTTTTGTTTTTGTTGTTGTCCTGATAAATGCAAAACAAAATAATATAATTTATAATAATATACTTGTAGAGTAACAACGAATACACATTTTGGTTTTTATTTCATTGAAATATTGTACCTGGTTCAAAAGATATGTGCAAAAAGGTCGCGCAAGGTATGGGTACGTAGGTAGCAAATACACTGGTATAACTGGTTTTTGTATTTTATATGCAGCTGCAAGGGTTGTTTTCACACGAGGTGTTGTTATAAATGCTGCCTGTTGATATTTTCATTATTGTTTTGGTGCTCAAAAGTGTAAGAAGTGAAAATATAAGTGAAAATAAATATAACTGAAACTATAAATAACTGGATACGAAATGACTTCAAGAAGAAACGAATATTTATCAAGTGCAGCATATAGAAGGTAAAAAATGTAAAATAAGCAACAATGTAAACATATACTAATTTTTTTTATTATGCAGGCTAACTGAGGAACAGCGAGAATCATATATACAATCTTTATTTGATGAAATTTGTGACGATGACGCTCCCTATGACTTTGACTCAGAAGATGAAGAAGAAATTCAAATCAATGACATTGAAATTGCTGATGACGATGCTGAAGTTTCGCAAAGTGCCGCAGAAGTATTACCTGATTATGCGGACTATGAGGATGATGAAGAAGACGATGAAGAAGAAGAAGTAGAAGAAAATAATGAATTACCTGCTAGTGCCGAAAAATTTGTTGCACGTGATGGTACTGAGTGGATGAAAGAACCAAATGTAAGTCGTCAGGTACTCAGACAAAATATTATAAGAGAACGTTCTGGACCAGCTAGATGCACTGAAATGTTGTCAATAGAGCAAACATTCAAATGTTTCATGAACGTTGAAATGGCTGATATAATTAAGCGCCACACAAATAAGTTAGCAAAAGAAACTTATAATGCTTACAACAATGCGCATCCAAACACAACTCCTAAGTCATGGACGCCTGTGTCAATAACAGAGCTGTATGCATTTTTTGGCATACTTATTATGACTGGTGCGAACCATAGCAATGGAGAACATGTTCGAGATTTATGGAGCATCAAAAACTATCCTTTATATCGCGCCACAATGGGAGTCAACCGTTTCTGTTCGATATTGCGGTTCCTAAGATTTGACGATAAAAACACTCGTGCAACACGCTTACTAACTGATAAAGCAGCACCGATCAGTGAGTTGTGGACGATGATGAACAATAATCTTGCTGCACATTACAAGCCCAGCTCATGCTTGACGATTGATGAACAATTATTTCCTTACCGTGGACGCACACGGTTTACGCAGTACATACCGTCAAAACCTGCTAAATATGGTATCAAGGTTTGGTGGATTTGCGATGCCACAAATGCATATCCACTGCATGGACAAATATATACTGGCCAAGCAGAAACTGGTAGGGAAACGAACCAAGGCGAACGAGTGGTGAAGGATTTGTCTGCCAAATACCAAGGAAGTGGCCGAAACATTACAATGGACAATTTGTTTACGACCTTGCCAGTTGCAGAACTGCTTCTCACCTGGAAACTCACGATCGTTGGAACTTTGCGCAAAAACAAATCATATATTCCTCAAGAAATGAAGCAGAACAAAAACAGGACAATTGGTTCAACGACATTTGGCTTCAAAATTAATGTGACAATGTGCTCTTATGTTCCCAAAAAAAATAAAGCAGTAATTTTGCTTTCGACCATGCATAATGATGCTGAAATAGCTGACAGTGGGAAACCTGAAATAATTGAATATTATAATCGTACCAAAGGTGGTGTTGATCGAGTGGACCAAATGTTTGCGGAATATCCAACACAAAGACAAACAAAACGATGGCCACTAGCGATGTTCTTCAACATGTTGGACATTACAGCTCTTGCAGCCTACATTGTCTACGATTTGAATAACCCTATGTTGCCTTGGAGAACAAACAACAAGCGTAAGCAGATCCTGCGCAGCTTGGCTGAAGCATTGTGTATGCCCATTATTAAAGCCAGAGCCATAAATCGTCAAGTGACGCGAAATTTTTCGACTAAAATTGCTATTGAAGCATATTTCAACCGACCGGTGGAATCAATGGTGTCAACAGCAGCATCAACATCTGCCGCAGCGCGCACGCCAAAACCTGTGTCCGGATCTTGCTATTTATGTTACGCACAAGAGGAAAAACGCCGTGGAAAAACCAGAAAGCTGTGCGACAAATGTAAGAAGCCAATGTGTCTTGAACATTCGGTCACATCAACAAATTGCTCTATTTGCCATGATTTTCCTTAGATATAAGATGCATTTTTATAATTTTTATAATAAAAGTCAATAATATAATGTGTGAAATGAATATTTTTAATTTTTCAAATAAACAAATAATATAAAAAATGTTTTTTTTTTATTATTATGAGGATTTTTACTATTGGGGTACAAACGTATCCCGGGTGTGTGTTTACGTATATAATGTGTTTGGAAGGCTGTAGCTCCTGAACCAATGGTCCGATCTGGTTCAAATTTTGAATTTGAACTCAAAACTAAATAATCTAATCGGTATAGAGGTATAGCGGTTCAAAAGTTACAACACTTCAAAGTTGAAAGTGGATAAATTTGTACCCGGGTGTGTGTTCTAGGGATATATATAAAATGAATATACTTATTTTGGTTTTTCTTTATTGAAGATATTTTGTTAAGTTTATAATTTTGGTTGTGAAACAGGTCGATGTCTGTATAAAAATTAATGTGGGAGGGTCTTTATTAGAGCACCAGAAGCCTAATCAACCATTTTTAGAATTTTTGTCTGTCTGTCTGTATGTATGTTTGCACGCGCATTACTCGAAAACGAATACCTAGATTTGAATGCAGTTTTCATCGATGTATTGCTAGATCTAACTTAAAATTAGTGAAACTTTCTGAAACGGCCACTAGAAATTAAGCATTAGAATTTCAAATATGTTTTGGCAGATATTCAAAGGTCTATATGTGAAAATTAATGTCTTAAAATATTTTTTCGAAAATTTCAATTTTTAAAAAATTTATTCATAAACGAATTTTTGACATTCTTTAAATCAATTTTATATACTAACTATCAGACCACCCGACGTTATTCGGGGTAAACAAATCAAAATATAAAACAGTAGTACAAATATTCAATTCAGTATAAATTAAAGGAGATAAACTATACATTCGGTTTTTCTGCTTGTTCGCTTAGTTGTTTTAGAAAAGCGCCACTTTTCCGGTAGAATGCTTATTTCGGAAGGAGATTTATTCATTGTGAATGAACATTTTTCGTTGAACAGCATCGCGGGGTAAAAAAAAGCGTTTTAATCTTTCCGTTTCGAAATGGTCTAAAGATTGTAAGACAAAGTTTTAAATATCCGAGTATATTTAACTTATGAACACATATGTATCCCCTTTTTACAAACTCATTTATATGTACTTTACTCTAAACAACTCCCATATATATGTCTGCATACCAAATTTCAAGTTCATGTGAATTATGGTTCCCAATTTATGGCTGATTAAAAATTCCACGCCTATGCTCTATGTTCCCTTTTACAAACTCATGTATACAAACTTTCCTATAAGCACCTACCATAGATATGTATTCATACCAAAGTTCATCATATTTCACGCCTACCTACCGTAGATAAGTCTGCATACTAAATTTCAATTTCATGTGACATATGGTTCCGAAATTATAGCTGATAAAAATTTC
>NW_023458555.1:114920581-114922840 GCF_013731165.1 Rhagoletis pomonella
AATTTCATGTGACATATGGTTCCGAAATTATAGCTGATAAAAATTTCCCCGACTATGGGATGTGCCATGTCCCATTTTATAAAATCATTTATATATACCTTACTATAGGCCTCTGCTGTAGATATGTCTGCAATCCAAATTTTAAGTTGATGTGACTTATGGTTCCGAAGTTATAGTTGGTAAAATACTCGCCGCCTATGGGATGTGCCGCGCCCCTTTTTATAAACTCATTTATATATACCTTACTATAAGCGCTTACCAAAAATATGCCCGCATACCAAATTTCAATTTCTTGAGACTTATATTTCCAAAGTTATAGCTGATAGAAAGGTCCACGCCAGTGGGGTGTGCCACGATCATTTTTACAACTCATTTATATATGTATATAAGCGCCTACCGTATATATGTCTGCATACCAAATTTCAATGTCATGTGACTTATGGTTTTGAAGCTATAGCTGATCAAATTTCGCCGCCTATGGGATGTGCCCCGCCCCTTTTACAAAGCCATTTATATATATTTTACTATAAGCACCTACCATGGATAAGTCTGCATACCAAATTTCAAGTTCATGTGAGTTATGGTTCCGAAGTTATAGCCGATAAAAAATTTTACGCCTACGGAATGTGCCACGCCTTTTTTTACCAACTTGTTTATATAAACCCTCGTATAAGCACCTACCATTGATATGTCCGCATACCAAATTTCAAGTTCATGTGAGTAATGGTTCCGAAGTTATAGCCGATAAAAAATTTTACGCCTACGGAATGTGCCACGCCTTTTTTTACCAACTTGTTTATATAAACCCTCGTATAAGCACCTACCATTGATATGTCCGCATACCAAATTTCAAGTTCGTGGGACTTATGGTTCCGAAGTTATGGCTGATAAAATGTTCCTCGCCTATGGGATGTGCCACGTCCCTTTTTGCAAAGCCATTTATATATACCCTCCTATAAGCACCTACCATTGATATGTCTGCATACCTAATTTCAAGTTCGTGGGACTTATGGTCCCGAAGTTATAGCTGATAAAAAATTCCACGCCAATGGGATGTGCGACGTCCCCTTTTACAAACTCGTTTATATATACCTGTCTATAAGCACCTACCATTGACATGTCTGCATACCAAGTTTCAAGCTCATGTGACTTATTGTCTGGAAGTTATGGCTGATTGAAAATTTCACGCCTATGGGAGGTGCCACGCCCCCTTGTCGGATCCCAATTTTTTCACCCTATTATAGGCCCAGGGGTCACGGCAATACTCTGTCAAAATTTTCCTCGATTCTGTCGTCGGTTTAGACTGCAACCTGGCACATACATACACACATACATACATACTTTCACAAATATATATTAGATCTATCCTTCTCTTAGCGTAAAATAATTTTTGGGGATATCTCGGCCACAGGGCCACCTATCGTGTAAGTTTTTAGTTAAAACATTTGTTTTCAATTGGATAAATTGTATTCTAAATATGAGCCAGATCGGCAAGAATTTAGAATTTATTTAGAATACAATTTGGCCAATTGAAAATAAATATTTGGACTTAAAACTTACGCGATAGGTGGGCCTGTGGCCGAGATATCCCCAAAAATTATTTTGCGCTAAGAGAAGGATAAATATCTACTATATATTTGTGGAAGTATGTATGTATGTATCAGAGTTGTGGATAATGCATTAATTTTTTAATGCATTAATGGTATTTAAAGCAATAATGTTAATGTAAAAAATTAATGCAATAATTTATGAAATTTAATGCAAATGAATATTTCAATGCATGAATTCTGAAAAATGTAATGCCAATGAAATTGTTTTTCATTAAATTATCCAAGCTAATACTAATGAAAAATTTTTAATGCCCTAAAATGTTTAATACTTTTGCCTTACTTGAAGCGGCTACCGTAGATATGCTTGCACATCAAATTTCAAGTTCTTGGGACTTATGGTTCCCAAGGTATAGTTGATAAAAGGGTCCACGCCTATGGGATGTGCCACGCCCCTTTTACAAAGCGATTTATGAATGAACATTTTTCGTTGAACAGCATCGCGGGGTAAAAAAAAGCGTTTTAATCTTTCCGTTTCGAAATGGTCTAAAGATTGTAAGACAAAGTTTTAAATATCCGAGTATATTTAATTTATGAATACATATGTATCCCCCTTTTACAAACTCATTTATATGTACTTTACTCTAAACAACTCCCATATATATCGTCGTCTCAGAAAACGGATGTCGAATGTTACAAAACACGGTTTTGA
>NW_023458555.1:114922940-114924047 GCF_013731165.1 Rhagoletis pomonella
GAAATTTTTATCAGCTATAATTTCGGAACCATATGTCACATGAAATTGAAATTTAGTATGCAGACTTATCTACGGTAGGTAGGCGTGAAATATGATGAACTTTGGTATGAATACATATCTATGGTAGGTGCTTATAGGAAAGTTTGTATACATGAGTTTGTAAAAGGGAACATAGAGCATAGGCGTGGAATTTTTAATCAGCCATAAATTGGGAACCATAATTCACATGAACTTGAAATTTGGTATGCAGACATATATATGGGAGTTGTTTAGAGTAAAGTACATATAAATGAGTTTGTAAAAAGGTGATACATATGTGTTCATAAGTTAAATATACTCGGATATTTAAAACTTTGTCTTACTTTAGACCATTTCGAAACGGAAAGATTAAAACGCTTTTTTTTTACCCCGCGATGCTGTTCAACGAAAAATGTTCATTCACAATGAATAAATCTCCTTCCGAAATAAGCATTCTACCGGAAAAGTGGCGCTTTTCTAAAACAACTAAGCGAATAAGCAGAAAAACCGAATGTATAGTTTATCTCCTTTAATTTATCCTGAATTGAATATTTGTACTACTGTTTTATATTTTGATTTGTTTACCCCGAATAACGTCGGGTGGTCTGATAGTTAGTATATAAAATTGATTTAAAGAATGTCAAAAATTCGTTTATGAATCAATTTTTTAAAAATTGAAATTTTCGAAAAAATATTTTAAGACATCAATTTTCACATATAGACCTTTGAATATCTGCCAAAACATATTTGAAATTCTAATGCTTAATTTCTAGTGGCCGTTTCAGAAAGTTTCACTAATTTTAAGTTAGATCTAGCAATACATCGATGAAAACTGCATTCAAATCTAGGTATTCGTTTTCGAGTAATGCGCGTGCAAACATACATACAGACAGACAGACAAAAATTCTAAAAATGGTTGATTAGGCTTCTGGTGCTCTAATAAAGACCCTCCCACATTAATTTTTATACAGACATCGACCTGTTTCACAACCAAAATTATAAACTTAACAAAATATCTTCAATAAAGAAAAACCAAAATAAGTATATTCATTTTATATATATCCCTAGAACACACACCCGGGTACAAAT
>NW_023458555.1:114924147-114930013 GCF_013731165.1 Rhagoletis pomonella
TTAAACATTCTAAAAATAGAATTATTAGCAAAAAAACCAACAATACCAACAACCACATGATCAAGTGAATTGCAGCGGAATAGCTGCGCTTGATTGTGTTGACATAACAAAAAATGAAAATAGTGGAAAAAGCAAACGATAATTTACAAGGCGTACTTAGCACGGTGCATAGGCAACTGGCTGAGTCAGTGGGATCGTCGGTTCGAATCCTACTGAAAGAAGTCTGATGAGGAAATGTGGTGATTTCCGAAATAGCTCTCACTTCTACCATTTTTTCAAATTATCGTTGCTTTTCCACAATAAAATTTTCATTTAAATCGGCCTCGAGCTCAATATAAATTGTTGATTATAAATTTGGGATTATATATAAAACAGTTGTATTAACATTTAAAAATAGTTCATATCTTATTAAAAATGTTTCAATTTTACATTACATTCGATAAACACTTCGCAAAAACTTTACATTTAGGTTAATAAAATTTTAGTGAACATATTTTGTCTTCATGCCATCTGATTATTTCACAATGTAACTAGCCAAGACTATTACAGTTTTCAATATCGGGTGCGATTGTTTCTGATATAATTTGAACACTGAAATTACAAATTTAATTCAATGCATATTTAGGGGATTCACAATTCGTATTAGACGCCGTAATTTCTTACAGGCTTTAAATTGCTCAATATAAAGTAACGGTTAAAAGCGACTTGAAAGGTTCGTTGGGTATAATAAGAGCCAATAATATATTTCCTACTAGTTTAAAAACATTTTGGTTATGTTACAAAAGGCCTAAAGAGGTATTAGGCGTTATTTTACGTTTAAAACTTTTAAGACTTTAACACATTACGACACTTGTGAATCTTGTGAATCCTCCATATGCATGGGCATAACCAGGTAGGGGCAGGGGGGTGCGCGAGCGCCCCCCCCCCCCCCACTTTTAAAAATTCTTTTTTATGTTTTAAAAAAAGAGCCCCCAAAAAACCCCTTTAAAAGGGGCGGGCCCCCCCCCCCCCCAAATTGCATTCTGGCTACGCCGGTGTCCATATGTGTTTGACCGTTAAACTATATCGTTGTTTATGTAGGTAAAATTGAAATGGAAGGAACTGCTTTACACGTTCAAGAAAAAAAAAATTGCCAAAACTCAACGCAATTTTTAGCAACTTCAATCTTGCACTTTATTATAATAAATTATTATCTTTTTAAATTCTAATTAAAATGTTTGCAATTTATCTGAAACCTTGCACAATATTTTTAATTTTTGTACAAAGTTTGATCCAAAACCTGAGATCTACCACATTTTTTTGAAATCTACCACATTTTTTCAGATTTTACCACACAAATTTTTTTGGAAGTCCGATCACTGTCAGTCCCACTTATTGAATCGTTTGAATGCGCTAGTATGCCGACCATTGCATAAAAACGATTCAATGAATGAGACTGTTGCTACGTTTATACGCATGCATAAGTCCCTTTAATTCATTTCGCAGCGATTCAAAACATATGTGTAAACTGAATTTCAATTCGCTTTGAAAGAGCGAAGAGTGTATAAACACCGCTCTCACTCAAAGCGAATTGGAGATCAGCTGTTCCGCTCAAATAATAAAATAGTAAATAAAAATAATCGCATCAGTATTTAAAAGCTGATTAATAATAATCGTTCTTTTTCTTTGCCACGATTTTATAATGCCGAATAAAACTAGATTTTTATCACTTTCCATTATGTTAATTTATAAAATGTCAAATGAAAACAGCATATTTTGTTTGCTCTTGAAGACGGTTACTTTGATGCCGATATAAAGCCGTAAGTATAAACACTAGAGCGAAATGTGTTCGGTGTCAATGCGCTTTCAATTAAGTCGATTATTCTGTGCGTATAAACGTAGTCTGTGTGCATGGAAATCATTGCTCCGCTATGGCTGTTCGTATATGGGTGAAATACGCGTGTGGTCACAGAGCGCTCAGCAACAAGGCGAATTTATAAAAGGTGGTGTTGATGGCGAACTTAGATTTCCGCCGAGGTGCGTCTTAATGTCAAAATGATGTGTTTGTGTAAACTGAATTCGCCTTGATTACAACAAACACATCATTTTGACATTCAGTAGTACCGCGGCGAAAATTTAATTCGCCATCAACACCACCTTGTATAAATTCGCCTTGGTCAGTAAGCTATGGCATATCGATCACTGCGCTAGGTAGAGAAAGAAAAGTGCGTGCTATGACATGCCCAGGCTTGTTTGTTTCAGTTTTGCCATGCCGCGAGTTTTTCGGTGTGCGCATAGTTATTTAAAAATATAAAGTTTGATGCCAACCGGGGTTTCTCAGTGGATATATAATTCATGTAAATTATAATTTGAAAGTATCTATTTAGCCAAGGAAAAAGCAAAGCAGTATACTTAAACCAGCACTTCCAGCAGATATTGACCTGGGTTTACGCACAACTATTCCTGTTTCATCGTTTCGTTTTGGAAAATTCTTACCATCATATACATATGTATTATTTACACTAGTAACTATTTATGTAAATATGTATGTATTTTTTATGCTTAATATATGCAAATAAAAGAAAAAAGTAAACACAGCAACCATCGAGTAAATTTTTATATGTGTCAAACTGAAACCTGGGTTTCCGCACGACTGTTCCTGTTTCATCGATTCTTTTTAGGAAATTCTTACCGCCATATACATATGTATTATTTACACTAGTAACTATTTATGTAAATAAGTATGTATTTTTTATGCTTAATATATGCAACACAGTATATACTGTAATAAACCTTTTTGAGTACTCCTCGGAGGTAAAATCTGATCAGGGTTGAAAATGAGCAGGAGCATGCATTTTGTTGATTCAGAGTTGTATACAAAATTACTCTGGTATGAAAGAGAGCAACAACCGTACTATGGTAGAGTGGCACAAATCATGAATGTGTAATAGTGCCCGAAACTAATTGCAAAATTGTAAAAACGTTGCAAATTATTGTCTATTATTATAGATACTAGTACAGATAGTTCATAGTTCATAGTTCAGTGTATAATAATAAATATTACACCGTACATGATAATGAACTGTTAAATGCTGAAAACGCTTGTAACTTGTAGATCACTCAAACTTGGGTGTGCTTAATGGACTGTTTGGGCGGATGCGCTGGCAGGCATTGGGGTCTGTATAGCTATACAAACCTTTTTTTTAATAACGACTTAAATATACTCGGAAATTTAGAATTTGGCTTGATAAATTCACAAAATTTTCGCTTTTTATAAAAATATAATCTTACAATGGACTTTTTTTATTTTAAACTTACATTTAAGAAAACTCCATTCAATGCTATAATTACGATTTGGGTTTTCCAGTTTATAAAACACAAGCGTTAATTACGTACTTAACTATTGATATTATTCTTCATTAAGCATGAATATCAGCATACATTAAAGATGAATATTATACTTCACCTACATTTTGTTCATAAATAACACATAATTATGTATATTTTATCCTCAAAATGAACTTTTTCTAATCATGAGGCGAAATTCCCCACAGTAAGTGTCGCCGTGCGCGCAAATCGAAAGCGCTGCACACAACCCAAAAGTACTCCTCGGGGACTAAATGGTGAAAAATGCGAAAAGGTTTATTACTGTATATACTGTGATATGCAAATAAAAGAAGAAAGTAAACACAACAACCATCGAGTAAATTTTTGTTTGTGTCAAACTGAAACTTTTTTTCCAATAATAAACGGTTTGCTGATTACAGGCCAACAGCAAGTTCACAAAATTAATTGTCTTCATGCCATCTGATTATTTCACAATGTAACTAGCCAAGACTATTACAGTTTTCAATATCGGGTGCGATTGTTTCTGATATAATTTGAACACTGAAATTACAAATTTAATTCAATGCATATTTAGGGGATTCACAATTCGTGTTAGACGTCGTAATGTCTTACAGGCTTTAAATTGCTCAATTTAAAGTAGCGGTTAAAAGCGACTTGAAAGGTTCGTTGGGTATAATAAGAGCCAATAATATATTTCCTACCAGTTTAAAAACATTTGGTTATGTTACAAAAGGCCTAAAGAGGTATTACGCGTTATTTGACGTTTAAAAATTTTAAGACTTTTACACATTACGACAGTTGTGAATCTTGTGAATCCTCCATATGTGTTTGACCGTTAAACTATATCGTTGTTTATGTAGGTAAAACTTAAATACATTTCACTGTTCAATATTGAAGTTGGTGTGTAGTATGCAAATGAGAACAACAATTATCAACTTATTGAGCATTAGCCTCATTTGTTTAAAAAACAAAAAGACATTTTGCTTGGTAAAATTTCGATTCTAAGAAACAAACATAAAATTGATAATAAAATTTGAAGGATTTTAAATACTGCGAACGGTATAGAGGTATACGCCGCCGAGCCACGCCACCACCGCCGCCGTTTTTTGTCATTCCTCACGGGCCGCCGCCGAGTTGCGAAAATATCGGCGCGGCGGCGGCGGCGGCTTTCGGCGCCTAAGGAATTTTGTACAAAATTTTCATGATGTATGTACATTGAAATACATCGTCTGAAGGAGCTAAATACTACTAGTATAAAAACACAAATTTACGAAATGAAAATTACATTTTTAAAGGAGTTGTTTTTGAATAATTTGGGCCACTGGAAAATAATATGATCTACTTTATTTTTCCGAAAAGAGCATAACTCAGAAAAAAAAATAGGTAACATATTTTTCGATCGAAAGCGCTTATTACAGTTAAATTAGGGTCGAATACTGGTAATCTAACTATTTTTTTCTGCAGTAGACAATTATTTTCAATACTACACCAATACCACTTTTTTATACACATACACTGAGAAAAAGGATTCGTTTCGACATCTAAAGATATTTATTTCCCGAATTTTGACAATATTTGGGAATTGTTACCAAGGATTGGGAACTATTACCATGGTTTGGTAATTATAGAAACTTTTTTTCCAATAAAATATATTAACGCTTCTAATATTCATCTGGGTTGTACCAAATCGTTAATTTAGTTGAAGGTTAGGTAAATGCCAATTAATAGTTTTTTGAAGCATATTTCTACAAATTCCATTCAACTTAACGTATGGTTCATAAAAGGATGTCATTAAGCTCTGCTAATACAGATAAGCTTTCTTTCAACACATGGTTTAGTCATAGTTACCAAATCTTAGTTGAGGCAAGCACGATTCGGTTAGAGAGCGGAACATATTCATGCTTGTGAGCCACCCCTAAATAATGATCAGCGCTCTCTGAGGACATGTGTGTTTCACATACAAAGAGCGCCAGCTAAGCAATGCACACACTCCCCAGTGATCGGACTTCTACCACATTGTGGTAGATCTGCCACTTTTTTGAGCATCAACTACAACTACCACACAAGGTCTGAAATCTACCACATATTCGCATTTTTGAGTAGTTTTATTTTTGCTCGACATAATTTTCTTAATTTTAAGAGCAAAAATTGTCCAACACCATACACTAACAACAGGCAGAAGGGGATTATAAAATAAACTGTAAAATATTAAATTTTCTCAATTTTAAATTTTTCGACGGGAAACGTGGTTTTATTGTGTTAAATTGCAAAATATATGATTTATGAAAAGAATTAATGGCGAAAATGTTAAAAAAAACGGCGATTTTTATGAAAGTGTTATCAAATTTCAGTACATCAAAAGCTTCTAAAGCGTTGTTTACCTTTACTTGAGAATTGACAAAAGCGGCTAATCCGGTTTCTGGAACGTGCCACATTTGTTCGCTACATGGGATGTGATAAAAAGAAGAACTGGCAGCACTACGCAAGGTTGCAGAAATCTTTCAAAATATGTTGGAAAATATCTTGATATGGAAGGAAC
>NW_023458555.1:114930113-114931549 GCF_013731165.1 Rhagoletis pomonella
TAAGCTATGGCATGTCGATCACTGCGCTAGGTAGAGAAAGAAAAGTGTGTGCTATGACATGCCCAGGCTTGTTTGTTTCAGTTTTGCCATTGCCGCGAGTTGTTTCGGTGTACGCATAGTTATTTAAAAATATAAAGTTTGATGCCAACCCGGGTTTCTCAGTGGATATATAATTCATGTTAATTATAATTTGAAAGTATCTATTTAGCCAAGGAAAAAGCAAAGCAGTATACTTAAACCAGCACTTCCAGCAGATATTGACCTGGGTTTTCGCACGACTATTCCTGTTTCATCGTTTCTTTTTAGGGAATTCTTACCTATGGTATAAATATATGTATTATTTACACTAGTAACTATTTTTGTAAATATGTATGTGTTTTTTATGCTTAATATATGCAAATAAAACAAGAAAGTAAACATAACAACCATCGAGTAAATTTTTATTTGTGTCAAACTGAAACCTGGGGTTTCGCACGACTGTCCCTGTTTCATTGTTTCTTTTTAGGAAATTCTTACCGCCATATACATACGTATTATTTGCACTAGTAACTATTTATGTAAATAAGTATGTATTTTTTATGCTTAACATATGCAAATAAAAGAAGAATGTAAACATAACAACCATCAAGTAAATTTTTGTTTGTGTTAAACTGAAACTTTTTTTCCAATAATAAACGGTTTGCTGATTACAGGCCTACAGCAAGTTCACAAAATTAATTAAAAACTTGTATCAACCAAAGCATTGATTATATTTGCTCAACAATGATTTTATTCAACTAACAATATTGTCCACACAAGGTAGTCGTTTTGTAATTATTAACAAATATACATTTGTCCCAACTAGAAGTCTCAAGTAAATTGCAGACTTTGGTGAACTAGATATTTATTTCGCCATATCCAACTTTGCCACTTGGTCACTATAACCAAATCTTGGTAATTATAACTAAACCTTTTTCTGAGTGTACTACAACAACAGGTTATAACACACCAAAAACTTTAACGCGAATATCTCCTCCATTATTGGAGATAAAACAAAGACAAGTTGATTTTTCTGTGTATTTTTTTAAATATTTTAAACAGACTATCAATAAAAAGCAAACACCTTTTTTTGCTAATTTTTACATTCGTAAGTTATTTTTTTCTGGGGTCCCACATACGTATACAAGTAATAGGTGCCTGTGGGAAAATTACATTAGCATTTCTTAGTGGTGGTCAAACCCCAGGAAGGATTTGCTCCCTCGCATCGCAATGTTTTCTACACACACTCAGGAAAAGGTTTAGTTATAATTACCAAGATTTGGTTATAGTGACCAAGTGGCATAGTTGGATATGGCGAAATAAATATCTAGTTAACGAAAGTCTGCAATTTACTTGAGACTTCTAGTTGGGACAAATGTATATTGGTTAATAATTACAAAACGACTATCTTAAGTGGA
>NW_023458555.1:114931649-114939471 GCF_013731165.1 Rhagoletis pomonella
TCGAAAAATTCTTCATCGTAAAAATTAGAGTTTAACCATGTCTCAGCGGGCTCGGGTTCTTCTTCTCCACAACTTTCCGTGCTGCTACCATTTAGTAGGGCGGAAAAGTGTTCCCTCCATAATTTAAGTACGCTCTGGACATCAGTTACTAGGTCGCCATTATTGTTCTTACAGGAGTGCGCCCCGGTCTTTAAACCTTCCGCAAGTCACCTAACTCTCTGGTAAAATTTTCGGGCATTCCTCCTGTCGGCCAGCATTTCAAGCTCTTCGCACTCACGTATTTCGGCCTCTCTCTTCTTGTTGCGGCAAATACGTCTCGCTTCCCTCTTCAGATCCCTATAGCGGTTCCACATAGCGCGCGTTGCGCCCGATCGCAGCGTGGCCCTGTAGGCGGCATCTTTTTTCTCTGCAGCTTCCTGACACTCCTCATCGTACCAGTTGTTCTTTCGGGCTCGCTGAAATCTGACTACTTCTTCGGCGGCGGTACTTAATGAGCGGGAAATGTGGTTCCACTGCTCGCATATGTCGGTTTGTTGAAGAGTGCTCTCTGAGAGCAGGTGTGAGAGTCGAGTAGCGAAAGCGCTGGCTGTTTGTTGTGATTGCAGCTTTTCGACGTTAAGCTTTCCTTGCATATTTGGGCGCACATTTTTTGCAGCACAGAGGCGGAAGCGTATCTTGGCTGCAACAAGGTAGTGGTCCGAGTCGATGTTTGGGCCTCGGAGTGTGCGTACGTCTAAAACACTGGAAGCGTGCCTTCCGTCTATCACAACATGATCGATTTGGTTTCTCGTTTTTCGATCCGGAGACAGCCAGGTAGCTTGATGGATCTTTTTATGCTTGAACCTAGTACTGCATACTACCATGTTTCGGGCCCCGGCGAAGTCGATCAGCCTCAATCCGTTGTCGGACGTTTCGTCGTGGAGGCTGAATTTTCCGACGGTGGTTCCAAAGATCCCTTCCTTGCCCACCCTGGCATTGAAGTCGCCAAGCACGATTTTGATATCATGACGGGGGCAGCGCTCGTATGTGCGCTCCAAGCGCTCATAGAAGTGATCCTTGGATGCCTCATCCTTCTCTTCCGTCGGGGCATGGGCGCAGATGAGCGAGATGTTGAAGAATCTCGCTTTGATGCGGATTATTCACCGGGGTGAACGACAGTACTCGGCGACGGAGTCTCTCCCACCACAAATCCAACTCCGAACTTGCGCTCCTTTACATGGCAGCTGCCCCAGACATTGTTTGCCTTGCCCCGTCCAACGCATTTCTTGGATGGCGGTGATGTCAGCTTTTGTCCTTACGAGGACATCAACCAGCCGGGCAGAGGCACCTTCCCCATTAAGGGTCCGGACATTCCAGGTGCATGCCCTCAAATCCTAGTCCTTTAAACGTTTGCCGTGGTCGTCATAATAAGGGGGGGTCTCATTCGAGACTTTGCGTTGCTTCTTCACTGGAAGTGGTTTTTACGTGGTGGGTGCCAAGCCCAGCGCACAACCCATTTCTGGGACGGGGGTGGTTTCGCAACCAAATACACGTTTATATAGCGAGCCGCTTGTTTCAAGCAGACACCCGCTTGCAGCCGCACCTACTGGTGAACAGACGCTGTAGACTTCAGTGAGCCCTTAAACCGAATAAGTCAGAGTGGCCCCACCGAAGCTCCCTCTCTTTCTGCCGTGACCCAAGGCTCCACTCGGATTGGTTACCGCATCTCGCACCTGGGTTGCTCACGTTGCCCAGAGTGCGCGAACGAGGACGCAAGAGTCGGGATTGAGTATAGCCATGCAACTGTAACTGCATACCCAGCGCAATGACTATACCCCATTGCACTCCATGGAAATGGAATTCGAGATCTCATTAAATTCGCGAAGCGCCCGTGCAATTGGTGCATTGAATTCATATTGGTTTTGAAAATCTTAAGGTAAAAAGGGTAAGAGCTTCGTAAAGTTCTTGCCGGAATAAGAAAGTTTACGCGTTGCAACAGAAACTCACAATCAATGTTCCCTTGAATTAAATTAAAAACGAAAGACAGCGATAGTATCGACCTTCTGCGTTCAAGCGACTTTAAGTTTAATAAAAGCAGGCGGGAATTATAGGATGGAATAGGGTCCAAGAAATTTAAACATCTTAGAGCGAATTTCAGAAACACCTTTTGCACCCGTTCAATTCTTGCTATAGCAAATTGGTGATACGGTCTCCAAATGAATGAAGCATATTCCAGCCTGGAGCGAACAAACGCAGTAAACAATAATTTAATTGTGTAAGGATCTGAGAAGTTAGCACTATTTCGTCTCACAAAACCTAGAATCGAGTAGGACTTCGAGATAATAAAATTGATGTGACTTTAGAAAGAGAAATGTAAGTCAAAAATCACTCCAAGGTCTTTGATCTCATCCATAGATTGAAGGACATTATTTGAGATATTGTATGACGATTGCAGAGGATCACGAGATTTGGAGTACGTGACTTGACAACATTTTTTAATATTTAAAGATATAAAGGAATTAGTACACCAACAGGCAAGTTCATTAAGATCGGCCTGAAGCCTAGCTACATCGTTTAAATTTCTTATTGCGGCAAAAATTTTCAAGTCATCTGCTTATAATAAGTGATTAGCAAATGAAAAGCAACTGCTTATATCATTTATAAATAGGACGAAAAGTAGAGGACCTAGAACACTTCCTTGAGGTACCCTTGAAGTGGCAATGAAAGGAGCGGAGCATTCGCCCCCAATTGTAACCAGACAACGCCTTTCACTTAGATATGATTCCAACCATTGAAGGAAAATCGAATGAAAACCAAAAGAGCCTAATTTACGTAAGAGAGTTCTATGTGACACCGTGTCAAAAGCTTTGGAGAAATCTGTGCAGATGCAATCTACTTGAAGTCCGGACGAAAATGATTCAATGCAATATTCGCTGAAAACGGCCAGGTTGGAGACCGTGGACCTGCCTGATACAAAACCATGTTGGTTGGAAGAAATTAAACTTTTCGTAGGAAAGTATACTTTCTCTTTAATTATAGCTTCGAATAATTTGGAAGTAGTCGACAGCTTGGAAATTGGTCTATAGTTTCGTACATCATTCTTTTTGCCACTTTTAAAGATTGGTGTTACTGTAGTCAATTTCCAATCATCAACGAAGACACCAGCTGCTAGAGATTTATTAAAAATTATTTTTAGTGGAGCGACTATAGCTGGACATTTTTTGAATAAAATTACAGAGAGGCCGTCCACGTTTGTCTGAGAAGAGGGCTTCAAAGCTAAAATTCCTTCTGATAGGTCCTCAGAGGATAGATTCAAATTACCAAAATTTAGAGAAGAAAACTGATTACATTCGGGAAGATTATAAGAGTCTATATTGTCTCGGACAAAGTTAGATTGGAAAAACTCGGCAAATAAGTTGTCAACCTCACACGGAGAGCTCGCCACTTTATCATCCGAACACACGGCAGCTGGTACATTCGCACATGACTTGTTGGATTTAATGAATTGCCAAAAAGCCTTAGGACTCGATTTAATATTATTCTCAACACTAAGTATGTAATTACGGTAAAGAAATTTGTTTAGGCAATTAAATTCTTTTAAATAACACTGATATTTGATGCGGAATTCTTGGTTCTTAGTTTTTATATACTTTTTGTGGAATTTGTTACGCAGATTTTTAAGTTTCTTTAATTTAGGAGTATACCATGGGAACTTATAGCACCGCTTTTTTATTTGCGGAATGCTAGAGAAACATATATTCAACTATGTCGATTTAAATGCATTAAAGCAGTCAGTGACATTTAAGCCAGAAAGCATGTCATGCCAATTAATAGCACATAACAGATCATTAAGCCTAGAGAAGTCACAGGAAGAGTAATTAAAGGCAATTCTGTTGGCCGGTTTGTTGACGGAAAATGCATAAAAATCGACTCCAAGCAGCATTGAAACATGGTTTTTGTCAGCAGGAGACAAGGGAAAAAGATAATGAGAGATAGTAGAATCAAAGTTGCCAGAAACGAAAATGAGATCAAGAATTCTATTAAGTTTGTTTTCAAAATAATTAATTTGAACCAAATCTAAACTTAAGAGATTATCAATAAATATGATTCAAGGGAAGTTGTAATATTGGTTGGTATTAGCCCAAAGTTGGAAAAATGTTTTGACCATATAATGTTCGGAAGATTAAAATCACCAAACACGCAGAGATGATTATCATTAACTTTATTTTGAGCAAGGGAGACAATATTGTCCGTGTGAGCTTTATAGATTTCAAAACTGCTACTTGGCGGAACGTAAGAGGCTACTAGATAAAAATCGCCAAACCCGAAGAACTTTTGACACAAACACACAGTTGCTCGAGAATTGGGTCCTCATTAGAGAGTTCTATTTGAAATGCGTACAACGAACGCTGGACGGCAATAAGAACACCTCCACCCAATGAACACCCCGTTCTATTAGCATCGCGATCTTTACGAAAGACGTTATACTGATTTGAATCGAAAAATTCTTCATCGTAAAAATTAGAGTTTAACCATGTCTCAGCAAAAATTATGATGTCAAAGTCCAAATGGGCACATGTTCTAAAAGTGAATTTTTAAATCATTGAATAAAGTAAATTTTTTGGATAACGCTACATTTTGTTTTTGAGAGGATCGCCCTTTTGAAAATTCTGAAACGGTCGAATCTTCACATTCGCAGGCCACAGCGCAGGATTCAAGACCTGGTCAATAAGAGATGGCGCAACCCCAAATTTAAAATTAATTCTCTTAAAAGAGTTAATATCTGAATTTTTCTTAATAAGTTTAAAGCAAGAAATAATAGATAGTAGAGTTTTTAGCAACATATGAAATTATATCATCTTCGGAAACCGTTGGTTTAAAAGAGGAAAGGTGATGTTTATACCTCAGACCTTCTCCTGTTCGCCCATCCGTCAGCGCCAAACGCTCCACATTTTAATTTAAGTAGGGAGTAACGTAATTTAAATTTAAAACTATTTAAATGAATGAATTTAATAGAATTATAATCTTAATTGGCATGGCGAATGTCGTATGGTATAATTATGGCAACTTAACGTAACTTACGGCTCTCTCTTAAAAGTTCTATTAAATGGGTGTTGCTTATAATTGAACAGCCGAAATTTAACGCAACTTAATGCCACTTCGAAATCTGTTTCATTTTGATTCTCTAAGTTCTACTTTCCGTTAAGTTAATTTAAGTTGCCATAATCAGGCTTTTACGCTGACGAGATGACATGATAAGATTAGTAGCCCCATGGCCCTTTTGAATCTACCTTATGCGCAGTAGCGGCCGCCGCCGCCGATTCTTTTTGAAGTTGACCACGCCGCCGCCGCAAAGCCTGTCGGCGTAAACCTCTAGTACGGTAGCATGAAATTTTACAATGTGCTTAATTGTCAGCTAGTTTTTTGTATCATAGAAACACATAGCAACTGATTTCACACTTACATTGGAATAAACTTAAAACCTCTAATATAAATTAGTTAAATTTAGTCAAGATTTTTTTATCAATTTTAACTTTAAAAAAAAATTTAAGTCTTCGTTTGGAATAATTTTCATGAAATAATCTATTAAGAGATCTTTTTAGAAAATTGCCTTACATCCGACATCTATTAAAATTTTGACATCCTCACTTTTTGGAGGATACAAGTTTTTATTTCATAACCCAGACCTTATGAATAAGTAATAGTAGAAAATCCGAATTAGTAAGTTCAGTCAAGATGTCATTGAAAAGTTTTAAAGAAAATATCTTTTCTCTTTGTGAAAATTTGGGACTATCTTATGCGAGTATTGTCGGCAAAATGTTAGTCTATGAATGATTAAAAATTAACGAGTAAATGGTTAATCGCGATTAATGATTAAAATTAATTAAGCATTCGCTGTGGTGTAGTGGTTAGAAGTGCGCACTACCATTCCGCAGGGTGAGGGCTCGAGGCCTGGTCCGGCCAACATAAAAAAGGAAAAAAAAATTTTGGTAATAGTCTCTTCTGTAAAATTGTCGTAGAAAATTGGAAAAAATTTATTTGAAGGGGAAAAATCGCCAAAAATCGCCAATGGCTATTTCCTAAATTTTTACGTGCAAATATCCAAAAAAATCGCCATATTGGCGCGAAATCGCCAAATCTGGACACTCTGATGGTCCTCTGCAATAATGGCGCAACTCAGGTTTTTGAGGTATATAGTGGATTAGGTTTATAAATAACCATATCCTTCTGTGACAAATCGACATAGGCTTTGTTGTTACCAATCCGCCAGAGGCAAAGTTTTGCCATTTGGCATAAAACCGAAAAAGCCAACCCTTACTACTGAACAGTGGCAAATGTCTAACATTGATCGTGAATATTGGCATAAGTAAAAAACTGTGAAAGAACGACACTTTTCGTTTTGTACCGTTGTTCAGCAACACAAATGGATTTTTTTCGTTTAACTACATACGAGTTGTTACTTTTTTCATATTTTTGCAGTCCAACACTTACTGAATCTTTCGAAAAAGACAGAGTTTGAAAGCTTACAATATGACTGCAAATAATCCGGAATTATTACGTTCCAAGACAAATTATTTCTAAAATACGAAACAAAAAATCTTTGGGGTCTTTGGTTTGCTTATGTTTAACAAGGGGCAACATTTCTTCAAATAAAACATTAATTACACACGCACAAATTTTGCCTGCAATTTCGATCACAATTGAACACTGCACTTCACTCTCGTTTCTAACTACACTAACTACAGTTTTTTCTAAAGAACGCCCGTTTGCTTTAAATTTGTAAAATTACAATTATTTCTTTATTTTGTTTACATCTGTCATTTGTTATAAATTTAGAAAAGTCCAAGAGTAGCCAAATATAAATATTTTTATATCTATTTATTAAAATAACAATTTATAATAATAATAATATTTAATTAACACTTTATTAAAACACAAATTTGAAGTGCAATTACATTTGTAAAACTGTTTATCACAAAATGTTATTAATTGTTTCCAAGCATACTATAGTTTTCATCCATTTTGAGAACAATTAATCGAATATGTGTACATACTACATATGTACTTATATAGCATGTACTTACGGCGGCCACAGTAGCAGAGTGATTACATGTGCGTACTTCGCCTCCATAGGACCATGGTTAAATCCCTGGTCAGATCATAACCCAAAATAGCAGTCGTCCTTCGGCACGCAATGGCAAACCTTCGAGTATATATCTGCCTTGAAAACTCTTCTAGTAAAATCATTTGGTGTTCGGAGTCAGCCTTAAATATGTGTATCCATTTGTGCCACAACAACAGACCTCATGCCTCAAGTTTGAGCAGAAGCTCTGCCAAACACTAAGAAAAATATTTTAGCACCAAATATTTATTTGTTTACTTATTAGTACTTACTTAGATGGCAATCTTCTGGTTTCATACATGATCGAGTTTTTTTTTGCATTCCCATTCTCTATGTGAATGGGTATCAACCATTTCATAACACACTAAATATTTTGTGTTTACAATTTGTAACCAATCTCAAGAGTGGTTGTTAAAATTTTTAAATCAAACAATCACATTTTGGAAACGAAAAAAATCAAAATGCACACTCAATTGATTCAATCATTACCTAGCTCCGATATGTGGTTCTTAAAAAGCCTTAGCTATAAAGCTATATAAATCTTGTGGCACTTTTATTTCCTTTTTGGCACTATTTTTGCAGTCCATTAGGCACATTTTGAAATTTTGGAATTCCATCCTTGTTTTAGATAATGAAGATAACATATTGGATGCTGTGGCCCGTAGCTCGTCGTATTCAATGTGTTCAGAACTTGATTGATTGGTTGAATTTCGTTTTTTT
>NW_023458555.1:114939481-114944054 GCF_013731165.1 Rhagoletis pomonella
TTTTTTTGTCCGGCAATATCAAGGCACATAAATACAACCTTTAAACTTCAACTTGTTTTTCTTTTGTTTCCTATATCTCGTTACGCTTTGAATGTCATATCGTTGTTTTTTTGTTTGAATGTTCGTTAATAACAAATTTTAATTAACTTTTGAATTTTTGTAGTGATGTGCGGTTTACATTTAGTGTATGTGTTAAAAATGCAACATCTGAAGCGTTGTTTTTTATGTGGTGTTAAATATAAAGCAGATACCACTAATTTTGTTTAACGTGCCTGAATGTCCTTCGCGTAAGGAGCGTTGCGAAAGCAGCTGTGGGGCAGAGCTGCAGCGAAATGCCTTGCTGTGCGTTAAATTTTTAAAGGAGCAGATTTCACAAATACACCGGGAGGTACAGGAGAGGCACGTTTGATGCCAAGTGCTGCTCCTATGACCCTTATGCCGAAAAGTCCCTCTAACAACACTGCAACTCATAAATCAAAAACAGAAAACAACATACCATGGTGTAATAATAACAAGGTGTTGTCAGTAACTTAACCTCACTTTTTTCGGCAGGTCTGATTGGTTGGTTGGTTTAAGTGGATTGTCACTCAGGTGACAAGCAATTAGCAAGTTTGCCATTTTGATTCCAGAACTCGTGCAACCTACAGCCATTTGGCGGCTTTAACAAATTTCAGTACGTCATACAGAGAGAGACAGCTGCACTCTGAAATATTCTGCAGGAATGGTTTGCCGAGTGTCTTTATCCTCATCCTTTCGAGGGCTGGACACTCGCACAGCAAGTGTTCGACTGTCTCTTTTGAGCCTGGGACATCGCAGCTGCGACAGAACCTATTGAAGGGCAGTACTATCCTTTCGGCATGTACCCCAACGGGCCATTGCACTGTGCACACTGCAGTAAGTTTGTAGGCATTTGTTTTGCTCATTCCTAAGAGAGCTTTGGTTTTGAGTGGGTCGTAGGACACCCAGAACTGCCGGGCAATTCTGTAGGATCCTGTGCAGTTCCACCTCTGCCTGGCCTTCGAATGATAAATTTCGGTAATTTTTGTCTTAATCTCCCTGAGCGAGGCGCCCATGTGCACCGCGTGGGACACATCCAGTGCGGAGCCGCTCCTTGCTAGTTCGTCCGCTGCCTCGTTTCCGTAGATGCCCCTATGTCCCGGGACCCATATTAGGGTAATTTCGTATTGATCAGAAATATAGGCCAGCTCTCTCATACATTCATCCACTCGCTGAGATGTGACAGGGTTAGAGGAAAGTGCCTGAATAGCCGCTTGGCTATCCGAGAGGATGTTCACTTGCGTTCTCGCGGGTACATTGTCTTTGATGTACCTTACTGCCTCCTTAATAGCAAACGTTTCGGCCTGGAAAACGCTTGCATAATCTGGTAGGCGGGAGGATAATTTTGGGTTATATTGCTCAATGAAGACCCCAGCACCAACCCCGCATTCCATCTTTGACCCATCCGTAAAGACAGTTCAGCCCTGCAAGTACCCGAAATCTTCCTGGTTCCAGTCACTGTGGCTTGGGAATTTCGTGCGGGGTTTATGGTGAACCCAGGTCTTCGACAGGATATAGTCAATGGGCAGCGCTTTAATTTCAGACGGTATTGCGTCTAGGATGGACCCGTGCCCGAACGGTCTTTCCTTCCAGAGCCCCAGGGCACGCAGTCTGATGGCGCTGTTAGCAGCTGATTTCTCTTTGAAGATATCTATAGGTAATAAGTCAAAAAGGACGTCCACAAAACGTCCTTCGGTCAGGATCTCATTGCGCCTGTTACGCTAGCGGCTGCTGACCTTTGAATTCCGCCTAGCTCTTTAACTACGTAATCCTTAGTAAGGGCTGGAAACCAGACCAGCGCCGCATAAGAGATTATGGGTCGGACTATAGCTGTGTACATCCAGTACACAATTCTTGGTTTCAAACCCCATCTGTTGCCCAACATTCTCTTGGCTGCATAGAGAGCCACCGTGGCCTTCCTAGCACGCTCCTCAATGTTTGGTTTCCAGTTAAGTTTGGCATCCAAAATAACTCCAATGTATTTAACCTTCTTTGACAGATCCAGTTCCGTTCCTCGGAACCTTGGTTTATTAAAATTTGGTAATTTTGTTTTATTTGTGAAAAGCATAAGGTCAGTTTTCTCCGGGTCCTTTCCATAATTTCACTTATGACCGAAGGAAACTGACCCGATACAAGTACCGCAACATCATCGGCGTAAGCCACCGCTTTGATTATCTGAGAGTCCAGCTTTACCAGTAGTTTGTTTAAGACCATGAGCCATTGTAACGGTGATAGGACACCTCCCTGTGGGGTGCCTCTCACTGCATATACGGCCCTGCTTTGGTACCCCAATTCGGCATGTATTACTCTGCTCCTTAGCAGAGACACTATCCAAGCCCGGACAGAGTGATCAATCCCTGTTTCCATAAGTGCCTCATGGATGAAATCTACGCTGACTTTATTAAAGGCCCCTCGATGTATATAAAGGACGCCATTGTAAATTGTTTATAGTAGAGCGAACTCTCAACTGTACGTACCACTTCATGCCGTTGATTTCCCTTTCAAGTACGCATGTTGAGAGCATGATAAATTGGACGTCTTGTCCCAAACATACAGATCCAATACCCTCTCAAACGTCTTGAGCACGAAGGACATTAGGCTTATTGGTTGGACATCTTTAGTATTGTCATGGCCCTGTTTGCCCACTTTGGGAATAAAAATGACCTTAATCTTCCTCCAGCTTAATGGAACGTGGTTCAGTATTAGGCACTCTCTAAAAATTGTTTCTAGGGCTGGAATGACCATCTCAGAAGCTTTCTGAAGCATAACTGATAGTATTCCGTCCATACCCGGTGATTTATAGGGTGAGAAGCTGAAGATAGCAAATTTTATCTTTTTCCTCCCTAGTAGCTCCTTTAAGAGCTCCTCGGAGAGGGTTGGTATATGGTCTGGGGCATCGGTTTCCACAACATCGAGTTTGCACCCTGGAAAATGTGTATTCAGCAGGATATCCAGCGACTCCCCAGCCGACTCGGTCCATGAACCATCTGACTTTTTTATATATGTTGGGTGCGGGTGCCCTTTGGCAAGGATTTTGCTTAATCTCGCAGATTCCTTGTTATCCTCGATGAATTCGCAAAATTCCCACCAGGACGCCTCCTTGGCGTCCCGTATGGCTTTTTTGTATTTCTTTAGGTTCTCTCTGTATAGGTCCCATGCCTTAATCCTGTAGCATTCGTTGAAGGATTTCTTACTTGCTACCGTAGCTCTGTAAGGTTGTCATTCCACCAAGGTGTGCGCGCTTTCTTGCCATAGCTCAGCGGACAAGCCTTCGTAAGGGCCTTTCCGAAGGCCTTATTCAGGCTGTCCGCTCTGGCATCCAGCTCGCCCCGGAATGCCTTCAACTGGTAGCTTCTTCAATTCTTTTCCAATAACCTTTTGAAATAAGTCCCAATCTGTTTTACGAGGGTTTCTAAAGGGAGTAGGCGTATCCGCCGCAATATTTAACTCAAAGAGTATTCGACGGTGGTCCGAGAGGGTCTCTTCGTCGGATACTCTCCATTTATTAACCTTTAGGCTCCCCTCGGTCAGCAGAGTCGGCAGGTCTATTCCGGTCACGCATTTTAAAGTAGTAGAAAAAGTACTAATTATTTACTACTTTTAATCCGTTCGTGCATACTATTTCAAATGAAATGTAGAAAAATGCTTAATTACAGGCTTATAAGCCTGAATATATGTTTGTATCGTCAGCTCCACACAGGTTGGACATATATTGTAACTTATAAAAAAGTACAGGCCGTAAAATAAGGCAATTTCCCATAAAATTGTAAATGATTTTTTAAATAGATTAAAACACATAAATATCGATAATATAAGCGAAATCGTAATTTCACCATGCTGCCGCTCTATTCTAGTGTATCAGTAGTCCATTTGGCTCGATATTATGACAGTGCAGCAAAAGATATTTAATATAAAAAAAATCGCCTTTACATACGATTTTTGTGTACGGGTTTTTCCATTGATAACTACGATATCTTTTATATTTTATATCTTGAGGACAAAAATTATACAAATCCAGCAATTTTAAATATTAATACCGTTCTGAAAACACCAAGTTCTTTAAAAATCGCGATGAAATAAAATACTAAAATGGAGTATTTTAAAAACTATTTCCCAACTAATAGCATTACAAAAATTAAGATCGGCAGCACTGAAAATAAGCATTCCGATCTTGTCAAAATTACAACAAACACGTCGCTACTGACAACATCTTGTTATTATTTCACCATGACAACATATAAGTTAACAAATTTTAACTAAAGAAAATAAATAAATAAAAATAAACTTCAAATTTACTTAAAAAGGAACAGTCCAGCGCCTTCGTCTTGGTCTGCAGGCGAAAAACGAAAGCACATACTAAGGAAAAAATATCGATAACAAAAGCGATAATAATATCGATAGCAAAATCGATAAAAACATCGATCAAAAATCGATAACTTAATCGATTCCAAAATCAGTCAAAAAATCGACTACAAACTTGATTACAAAATCGATTACAAAGTCGATAACAAAATCG
>NW_023458555.1:114944154-114947331 GCF_013731165.1 Rhagoletis pomonella
GGGAACAGACCGTTTTTTGTGGGGAATTTCAGCTCCTTCAATTTTAGTATAATAAAGTTTTAAATGGCATTTGCTTTCATATAACGAATAATTTACTTGTAGATGGAAGAAAACCGCAACCACTTCAGCAAAAAATCCTAAAACATAAGTACATAACGTCGTTCAAAGAACAAAATCGCGTATCAAGAAAATGCAAAACCTCGTATGAGAGGCTATCGAATGTTAAACGCAACTGGCAATTCGTTGCCACAGTCTGCGATAGAGAACCATCGAGATGTTTTAACATCCGCTGGCCAGCAGCGAGACCGAGATGACTTGGTCGATTGCACAGGTCTGCAAAAAAATGGGTTCGGAATGTTCTATAAAAGTGTAGTGTGATTTCCGAAGTAATTTTTTGCGTAGAATCCGAATCCGGGGTTTAAATTGCTCTATCACGTCAGGACTTTGAGATATCCTAACCTAAAAGTGCAAAAAACGCTGTTTTTGCCCATTTTTGAGGTTATGTAGCTACGAAGATTTTGCTCTTCATAAAAAAGTAGACATGGTATTTTAAAGTATAAGTCTTCCTCTTTTAAATGCCGTTGAGTTTGCTCAAATTTCTTAATATCGCATTTTGAAGTCTCCATGTTTGTGAATGTAATCGACCGTATCACGTCTCATGTTATCTCAATGGATTTTCGAATATCACAGAGGGCACGACAAGTGTGTTGTTGTCCATTATGATCCACAAGACGAACCTTTGATGTGGCTAGTAAAACGGTCCGGTCACCGTGGACTAGAAAAGACCGAACCGGCTCTGACTGTCATTGTTGTCGTGGGTATACCTGCGGCGTGTGCTCTACAGATATACCTGGCTTAGAGTTACGAGTCGGCACTACTGATGTGTTCGTTACTTCGGCTGCTGGTGCACTGACTGTATCTTCTTCTCTGCAGAGAAGTGTGTGGTGCCGGTGATGGCAGCGTATACAATCCCGCGACGGGCAATCTCGCGCCCCATGGTCGACTCTGGTGTCCCAGCGCTCTGTTACCGGAAGGTTGAGGAACCGCTGACACTTGTGAAGGCGATGTGGACTTGCGCACAATGGGCAAGAAATACTGGCCGCCTTCCTTGAACGGGAAGATTGAGATGAATTAACGGCTGCTACATGTGCCTTGACACACCGTGTTGCTGGTTGTCGATGCGTCGTTGCTACATTAGAAGCCGCCTGAAGCAAATTGTTTGCGCGCTTCTCAATGAATGTTATGAAGTCATGCAAATTGGGAATGTTGTTAGTCTGGAGACTCATGCCCCACTCATACCGCGTGGTAGTTGGTAGCTTGGGCAGCAGAAGTGGCACTGTGAGTGCATCCCATTGAGTTACTGGAAGATCCATTACAGCTAGCGCTCGCATAGCGTTTTGTACGGTGTCGACAACTCGAAGAAGGGTCTTCTGCGATTCCGTCGGGTGATTCGGCAAATCCAGGAGGCGGTTAACCTGCGACTCAACTAACAAACGCTTATTGTCATACCTACGTTTCATTTCCTTCCACATGTCCTCGTAGCCACCGGTGTATAGGCCTCCAACCAATGGCCCGTTATCTACATTGACATGTTGACGCAATTTACTCAGCTTGTAGCTGGAATCTAAGTCAGTGCGGTTGTGGACCAGTGATTCAAACAGGTCTTTGAAAGACAACCAATTCGCCGGATCACCATCAAAGACTGGAATTTTAATTGGATCTAACCGCATATCCTGTTGACTGGTCACAGGAGGCTTGGGCTCTGAATTGCCTTTACCGCCCATTCTCCTACGCACTCGAACACAAATATTGGTATAGAGCGTTTCAGTAGCAGCGAAACATTCGTCGCGGGCTTCCAATTCGCTGGCCTGTGCAAGAGATACTAGATCCGCGTGATACTCTGCAAACCTTTCAAAATGTTTGTTCACTTGCGCCAGCATAACCTCGCACTCTATGGGATCTGGATCAAAGTTGGCCGCCTCGGTAATTTTCCCAAGACGAACAAATGATGATTGTGCAGATGCACGCAGATTTAAACTCGCCATATCGCAGTATATTTGCGATCGATCCTCACAGGAGGCACCAAAAAATGTTTGGGAATGAATTCGGCAAGTAGGAAACCACGTTGTCCAAAATAAAAACGAGTAAGTGTCTTTCACTTGTTTATTGATTCACGTTCTTGAATATTCTACCCTATGATCACCAGATACTCTTTATATACATACAGAAGTATATGAGCAAAATACATACATATGTGTTCTACTCTTAAGTACATCAGCTATAACAACGTCTAACGCTAGAGCGAGAACAATAATAATACGCATAATATGGATGTTAAGCGATGACATTGCAAAAAATGAACTAATGTTGGTTGTATTGGTGCATTCAGCGGGTGTTGATGAGCAGAGCTGAATGTAGGTATGTTCCTGTACTAACGATGCCCAACGTTGCCTTTGGCCAATACCTTACTGTAACTCTTGAACATCCTGCCCGGCTGAACCCGTGCGGTTCAGTAATTCTTCAGATGGGCCTGTTAGTCGGCATAATTTCTGTACCGGCCGCTGACATCGGTGTTTGGTAAAAAGTCCGCGAACCAAACCATCACTGCCCGGATGCACGTCAATGACCCTTCCTATGCGCCAAAATGTAGGGGGGAGATTCTCATTCCGTATGAGAACGACGTCGTCGCGCTGTATGTTTGGCTCCGGTCTAGTCCATTTACTGCGAGACTGAAGGGTATTTATGTATTCGCTTTGCCAGCGACGCCAAAAGTGCTCCAGCATTCGTTGAAGACGTTGCCAATAATGCAACCGATTTTCTGGAACTTCTGGTAATGGAGGTTCCGGACGACAATTCAACGGGCGGCCAATAATGAAATCACCCGGAGTGAGCGCTACACCACCCTCTGGGTCATCGTATAAAGCCAGCAATGGCCGTGAGTTGAGGCAGGCTTCTATACGCGTCAAAAGAGTGTAGAGCTCGGGGAAGCGCATTGTTTGACGACCCATGACTCGCAATAGATGCTTTTTGGCAGAACGCACCGCTGCTTCCCAAAGGCCACCGTGATGAGGTGACGATGGTGGAATAAACTTCCAGTGGGTTCCTACAGCCACCAGGTGTTGTTGTGCAAACACGTTCACCCATGCCTGTAAATCCTCCTGCATTTGTCGATTCGCA
>NW_023458555.1:114947431-114961910 GCF_013731165.1 Rhagoletis pomonella
TATTTTGGACAACGTGGTTTCCTACTTGCCGAATTCATTCCCAAACATTTTTTGGTGCCTCCTGTGAGGATCGATCGCAAATATACTGCGATATGGCGAGTTTAAATCTGCGTGCATCTGCACAATCATCAATTGTTCGTCTTGGGAAAATTACCGAGGCGGCCAACTTTGATCCAGATCCCATAGAGTGCGAGGTTATGCTGGCGCAAGTGAACAAACATTTTGAAAGGTTTGCAGAGTATCACGCGGATCTAGTATCTCTTGCACAGGCCAGCGAATTGGAAGCCCGCGGCGGTAAAGGCAATTCAGAGCCCAAGCCTCCTGTGACCAGTCAACAGGATATGCGGTTAGATCCAATTAAAATTCCAGTCTTTGATGGTGATCCGGCGAATTGGTTGTCTTTCAAAGACCTGTTTGAATCACTGGTCCACAACCGCACTGACTTAGATTCCAGCTACAAGCTGAGTAAATTGCGTCAACATGTCAATGTAGATAACGTGCCATTGGTTGGAGGCCTATACACCGGTGGCTACGAGGACATGTGGAAGGAAATGAAACGTAGGTATGACAATAAGCGTTTGTTAGTTGAGTCGCAGGTTAACCGCCTCCTGGATTTGCCGAATCACCCGACGGAATCGCAGAAGACCCTTCTTCGAGTTGTCGACACCGTACAAAACGCTATGCGAGCGCTAGCTGTAATATATCTTCCAGTAACTCAATGGGATGCACTCACAGTGCCACTTCTGCTGCCCAAGCTACCAACTACCACGCGGTATGAGTGGGGCATGAGTCTCCAGACTAACAACATTCCCAATTTGCATGACTTCATAACATTCATTGAGAAGCGCGCAAACAATTTGCTTCAGGCGGCTTCTAATGTAGCAACGACGCATCGACAACCAGCAACATGGTCTGTCAAGGCACATGTAGCAGCCGTTAATTCATATCTATCTTCCCGTTCAAGGAAGGCGGCCAGTATTTCTTGCCCATTGTGCGCAAGTTCACATCGCCTTCACAAGTGTCAGCGGTTCCTCAACCTTCCGGTAACAGAGCGCTGGGACACCGTGAAGCGGCTCTCACTGTGCTTCAATTGCCTCAGCGTCGACCATGGGGCGCGAGATTGCCCGTCGCGGGATTGTACACGCTGCCATCACCGGCACCACACACTTCTCTGCAGAGAAGACGATACAGTCAGTGCACCAGCAGCCGAAGTAACGAACACATCAGTAGTGCCGACTCGTAACTCTAAGCCAGGTATATCTGTAGAGCACACGCCGCAGGTATACTCACGACAACAATAACAGTCAGAGCCGGTTCGGTCTTTTCTAGTCCACGGTGACCGGACCGTTTTACTAGCCACAGCAAAGGTTCGTCTTGTGGATCATAATGGACAACAACACACTTGTCGTGCCCTCTGTGATATGGGTTCCCAGGTGAGCTTAATCACTGATTCTTTAACTAAACGTATGGGTCTCCGTAGAAAACCAGATGAGGTCCGAATCGAAGGCATCGGTTCCAGCACCGCGGTTTATACCAGAGGCAATGTGACTGTTAAGATGCAACCTACAATTGACAGCAACACTGAGTTCAGACTGGAGGCGTATGTTGTGCCGATGATAACCTCAACTACACCAAGCGCAACGATCGATCCGGCAGCCTGGACTCATTTGAAGGATTTGCCGCTGGCGGACCCAACGTTTGGTAGCCCGGGTCGGGTGGATTTGCTTCTCGGTGCTGAGGTGCTTAAGGATCTCTTTCTGGAAGGCTTAATTCGGGGATCTGCAGAACAGCCTTGCGCCTTGAATACACGGCTTGGTTGGGTAGTGTTTGGGCCAGCTCATGGTAGTTCAACACAATCCGTACAGCTCACATCGCATGCTGTCAAACGCGTCAACGAACAACGACTCGACAAACTACTTCGAAGCTTCTGGGAACTCGAAGAGCCAGCTGTGGTATCAGAAACTCGGGAAGATGATTGTGAAAGGGTATTCACCAACACCTTTACACGCGCAACGGATGGCCGGTATCAGGTGCAGATCATATTTAAACCAGATGCACCCTCCATTGGTGATTCCTACCAATCTGCATTACGTCAGTTTCTACAACTGGAACGGAGATTAGCGAACGACGCTGAACTACGCGAGCAATATACGGCTTTCATGAGGGAGTACATAGCTCTTGGCCATATGGAGGTAAGCCAGGAGTTAATTACGGACGCTCATCCTGGTTACTTTATTCCCCATCATGCTGTTACTGCCAAATTTCGGGTTGTGTTTAATGCCTCTGCAAAGACCTCGAATGGCGTATCACTGAACGACGTGCAATTCTCGGGCCCACAGCTACACCCAAACTTGGTCGACATTCTTCACCGTTTTCGCAAATTCAGCGTAGCCATCACTGCAGACGTGAAGAAGATGTTCCGTCAAGTCTTGGTCGACCAACGTCATATAAAATGGCAAAAAATTCTTTGGCGTGAAGCTTCCGACGTTCCTCTACAAATATACGAATTGACAACGGTGACGTATGGAATGGCTTGTAGTCCATTCAATGCGGTACGAGCGCTGCGTCAATGTGCGCAGGATAATTGTAAGGCCATCAGTGAACCCAGCCGGGCTGCCGCAGCGCAACATAGCATCCTTTATAATTTTTACGTAGACGACTATCTGGACAGTGTCGATACGTCCGAACTAGCAATCACGCGGGCACAAGATGTGGAGACCATCTTGAAGCAAGGTCAATTTGTGTTGGGGAAATGGAACTCCAACTGCTCACACACGCTTGCTACCATCACTGGTTCGACAATGTCTGCATCCGAGCTGGAGTTGAACTATTCAGCGACGAAGGTACTCGGTTTGCATTGGGATCCGTTGCATGACGAGCTCTTCTTCACGGTACGGGGGTTCGACGAGTCAGCGATGCCTACCAAACGGACAGTGCTTAGCGACGTAGCTAGATTGTATGATCCGACTGGCTTATTGGCACCGGTTGTCATTGTGGCAAAACTCTTTATCCAGGATCTGTGGAAGGCGGGATTGCAGTGGGATTCGGCACTGCCACCGGACCTGCTCAATGCTTGGTTAATATTCCGCAACGGGTTAGCGGACATTTCACGACTTCGGATTCCACGTTGGCTAGGCATGCGTGCCGATTCGATGGTGAGGCTCCATGGTTTCTGTGATGCTAGTCGTAAGGCATATGCAGCTGCGGTGTATGTCCAGACGGTGGATCACAATGGTAATTCAGGTGCAGTTCTGGTAGCTGCAAAGACGAAGGTCGCTCCGGTCAAGGAAGCGACCATACCACGCCTTGAGTTATGAGGTGCCCACCTACTTACAATCACTATGAACCACGTCCGCCAGGCTCTTGATCTACAAGATGTCCCTTGCATATATTGGTGCGATTCAACTGTTGTATTATGCTGGATCCGCAAGGCACCTTCAGCTTTCAAACAGTACGTTTCGAATCGAGTCGCTTTCATCCAGGCCAATTCGGATGTAAATTCCTGGAACCACATCCGATCGGAGCTTAATCCGGCGGATTGCGCAAGCAGGGGCTTGTCGCCATCTGGTCTAGAAAGTCATCGACTTTGATGGGCCGGACCGACATGCATCCATCAACACACAACCGTAGGATCGGAACCAGTTACGATGACGGAGGAAGATCAGCACATTTTTAGATCCGAATCTCGCCCTTTGTATACGCTAGTATCTCGTGTTGACTGCCAGTGGCTCATGACATCAGGTGACGGTAATCGTGTACCTCTCATAGAGAGGTTTAGCACGTTGGGGCGTCTTCTCAACACCACGGCGCGTCTTAGACGCATACTACCGTTATTTCGAGGCAACAGAGGGGTTGTGGTCTCCGCCGAAGAGCAGAACTGGGCGCTGGTCTTACACATTCGTCAGGCACAAGGTAATACTTTCAAACAGGAAATTAAAGCACTTGTATCTAATTCCAGAATTGAGGGTCGCAGTCCACTTCGACCCCTAAACCCGTTTCTGGATGAAAATGGAATATTGAGGGTTGGCGGCCGACTAACCAACGCTGACATGAGTAACGATCAGCGACACCAAATCATAGTCCCACGCGGCACTCTAGCAGATTTGATGGTCGCAGATGCACATCAGCGCTGCCTTCATGGTGGCATACAGCAGATGCTCCAGTTTCTCCGACAACGTTTTTGGCTCATATGTGCGCGGGCCCAGGTAAAATCTTACATCTGGAGGTGCACCGTATGTCGAAGACATCTGCAAATTATGCAGCGTCAACAGATGGCGTCGTTACCAAAGGAACGTGTCCTTGTTGCACCACCATTTTACCGCAGTGGCTTGGATTACTGCGGCCCCTTCCATGTTCGAGTTGGCAGCAAGCGCTCAGCAGTTACGACAAAAACCTATGCAGCCATTTTCGTTTGTATGGCATCGCGTGCAGTTCATATTGAGCTGGCAGAAGACTTGAGTACACAAGCATTTATAAACGTGTACGACCGCTTCGTGAGTCGACGAGGCATCTGCGCTACCTTATACAGCGATAATGGTACTCAGTTTATTTGTGCGAATCGACAAATGCAGGAGGATTTACAGGCATGGGTGAACGTGTTTGCACAACAACACCTGGTGGCTGTGGGAACCCACTGGAAGTTTATTACACCATCGTCACCTCATCACGGTGGCCTTTGGGAAGCAGCGGTGCGTTCTGCCAAAAAGCATCTATTGCGAGTCATGGGTCGTCAAACAATGCGCTTCCCCGAGCTCTACACTCTTTTGACGCGTATAGAAGCCTGCCTCAACTCACGGCCATTGCTGGCTTTATACGATGACCCAGAAGGTGGTGTAGCGCTCACTCCGGGTGATTTCATTATTGGCCGCCCGTTGAATTGTCGTCCGGAACCTCCATTACCAGAAGTTCCAGAAAATCGGTTGCATTATTGGCAACGTCTTCAACGAATGCTGGAGCACTTTTGGCGTCGCTGGCAAAGCGAATACATAAATACCCTTCAGTCTCGCAGTAAATGGACTAGACCGGAGCCAAACATACAGCGCGACGACGTCGTTCTCATACGGAATGAGAATCTCCCCCCTACATTTTGGCGCATAGGAAGGGTCATTGACGTGCATCCGGGCAGTGATGGTTTGGTTCGCGGACTTTTTACCAAACACCGATGTCAGCGGCCGGTACAGAAATTATGCCGACTAACAGGCCCATCTGAAGAATTACTGAACCGCACGGGTTCAGCCGGGCAGGATGTTCAAGAGTTACAGTAAGGTATTGGCCAAAGGCAACGTTGGGCATCGTTAGTACAGGAACATACCTACATTCAGCTCTGCTCATCAACACCCGCTGAATGCACCAATACAACCAACATTAGTTCATTTTTGCAATGTCATCGCTTAACATCCATATTATGCGTATTATTATTGTTCTCGCTCTAGCGTTAGACGTTGTTATAGCTGATGTACTTAAGAGTAGAACACATATGTATGTATTTTGCTCATATACTTCTGTATGTATATAAATAGTATCTGGTGATCATAGGGTAGAATATTCAAGAACGTGAATCAATAAACAAGTGAAAGACACTTACTCGTTTTTATTTTGGACAACGTGGTTTCCTACTTGCCGAATTCATTCCCAAACAAACACAAATATCAATATATTCGCAAAATCATGTGCTAAATATAGTAAAATTGCGTTTTTAGCTTTTCACTCTGACGCACTCGCAATATTTGAATGGTCGCCGCGAATAACGTTGTAAGCGCCAATTTACTCAAGCACTAGTTTTTTCGCAGATTAGCGTTAAAAATAGTCTCGCGTATCATAAGATCGCGAAATTTCTAAATTTCCATTAGTTTTCGGACATTCCAAAGTAAGTAGTGAGTGGCAAAACGTTTTAAGTGCAGGTGACCATGGCCAACTTAGAATTAACAAGCGTAATGCAAAAGTGCAATAATGGTAAAAACTGTAAAGTACATTTCGAAAATTGGAATGATATAAAAAATGAGAGGCTAATAAATAGTGGGGAAGAATATTCAGGAAGAAATGGGAAAAGGGGTATTAAAAAAAATTATCAGAAATGGTAATGTGGAAAAACGTTGTAAGTGAAGGAGCTGTGTTAATATCAATTTTGGTTTTTTATTCCCCAAATTTTCAACTGAGCTTGTTCTCTTCACTGCTCAAGTTTCATATTGGAGACTATTCAAAAGCATTTCTCCAATTTTTATAAAATGACCTATGATGAACAATCAAAGAAACCATATTGTTATATTTATTACATTCATTTGTCGAAAAAGGTTGTAAGCGCCAGCAGCAAAGATGCTAGGTTTACTGGAAAAGCGTGATATCATCATCCATTGGCATTTTGATATAAAACGTTTTTCCATCATTAAAATTTTGTAAATCTTTTTTTGACTTGATATATATGGATATACATTTGAATTCACGGGCAAGTTCCTTGGAGACTGCTGCACCGAAAAATGGAAAACTAAATCAAATGACTTACAACGTTATTCGCGGCGATCATTCATTTTTTTTTGAAAAAATTATATATTAAGGGCTTATATAAACTCGATAACATCCTCGAATTCGTTCTTCTAACTTTGTCAGCTTAAAAATTACATATTCGTCCTTGTGAATCCAAAAAATTTAAATTTTTTAACATCTAAAGAAATTTCCTATTGCATTTGTTTGTTGTACCCATTAATATCGCAATAAAAAGACTCGATATTCCAAATATCGATACAAAACTCAAAAAATTGAATGTGAATATTGGTCTCATTTTCTATTAAAAAATTAACACTTTGCACTTTAGTAAGTGCTTCACTGAAGGCGCGCCACATTCCAACCTAAGATAGTGCACATTTCTGCGGTTTAAAGCGCAAAATATATCCATATTGCTTTACATATAAATTCCGAAGTAAGTAAGGTTATAGTACGACATAGATTTGCAAGATATGGAACCCTAGCTAAGGCTAAAATTCATGAAGCGCACATTCCAACCGAAAATAGTGCGAATTTCTGCGGTTTAAAGCGCAAAATATATCCATATTGCTTCACATATAAATTTCAAAGTAAGTAAGATTATAGTACGACATAGATTTGAAAGAGATGGAACCCTAGCTAAGGCTAAAATTCATGAAGCGCAAGTCCGGCAACGCCACGTTTCACAAACAGCTGTTTACTAGGGTTATGATGTTTTTAGATTAAAAAGCTTAACCCGGATTTAAAACACTGGAAAAGTTATGTGGAATCGTTGAAATATAAAATAAATTGAAATAGAATAAACTGAAAATATATTATAACCAATTTAAATATAATATGGTTCATTGCCTGGTACCAACGACTTTTGCAAATTCAAAAGGAGGCCGAAAAAGTCACAACCCTACTGTTTAGTTTCTCGCCAGTGCATTTCCACTTTTTTAAGGCAATTTATTTCATAAATTTGAGAACTATGCATAAACGGGACCATTTTTAAATTCATGAAATGAAGAATTCATGAATTCTGTCGCATAAACGTAGTAAAATTAATGTAATACCATGTTCTGACCGACATCGAAAACATGGTTTCGTTGCTAAAACTGGTTTTCGACCTAAAACTTGTGTTTTCGTCAATGTAAAATCTGTCAAACGAAAACCAGTTTTCGCTGAAAACCACTTGAAAACTCACGTTCCACTCACTCCAATCGGTGTCTGCACTAGTTTTTTTCGATTATTCATCGAAGTGGAATTCATATTTTATCATCTTTAATACGCCATTTCGGATTTATTGTTAATTGGCTGACCAAAATAAAAGAAGCATGGAAGTAAAAGGTTGTTTACGAAAAGAAATTGAAGGAAAAGTATTTTGGTATTGGATTTGTGCAGCAAAACTGTAAACAAAGGATGCACGAAATGTCAACGAAAACACCAACAGTCGGTGTGAACAGCCTTCAGCCCACAATCCCAAAACTCCTTTTCAAGGTGTTTTCGTTGTCGGTCAGAACATGGTATAATGAACATTTACGATTCGATACGATACAAGGGTTCTGGTACTCGATTCCAAAAAATATCGTTTGAAAACTATCGAGCAAAAAGTATCGGTATCGAATGGCAAAAATATCGACATGGTATCATATCGTATCGAAATTCGTGTCCCTATTTGTTACCCGTATTTTTAATGCATTTACATAAATACGCTGCGATTAGGTTAGCCAAAATACCTACACCTATAGTGGGCATTTCATATCACACATTATATTACCCATGGTACAATAAAAACAGGTAGAAGCCAATTTGACGTGAAACCTACAAAAGTTAAAGTTTTCGGGAGAGTAAAAATAAAAATGAGCGTGTCAAAGGAAAAATAAAAAAATACATTTCACTGGTTGACGTTTTTGACGTAGAATACGTCTTACCTTACGATATGGAGGCTATGCTGAAATGTTGTAATTGTAATTTTTAGAGCCTCACGAAAACGCTTATTGCACGAGAACTAATGAAGCGATTTCAAAGAAAGGTGTGGCGTTTCAATGATAAAATTCCAAAACTAACGACAGATTCATTTTTGTAAATAACTAATTCGGTTTCCGTCGTAAAAATAACGGTAAACATTGCCTTATTTTGGGGTCAATTTTGAGCCTTTAAAGTGCTCTAGCAACTTATGGTTAGCAGATATAACTTTCATTTTCGGGATATAGGTTCTTTGGAGCAGTAGAAATATTATCGTGTACAAATTTTATATAAATTCAACAAACATTGAGCATTTTAAGGCTAAAAATTGTTGAAAAAATTTGCAAATTTTTTTCATTACCAAAATGCTCGAAAACTGCTCGAATTATTTTATTTTTGCTTTCTTTAATCGAAAATTCAAGAGTTTTCCTTTCGTTTGGTATATGGGAAGTATTGGTTGATATCTTCTAAGTATGTTTATTTGACTCAAATATATGGGCATAAATGATTTCCCATACAAAATCACTTCGTCTTCATTTTGCAAACACGTGCATGCATTGAAAGTGTGGGAATGGGACAGAAAGTATGTATGGGTGCGTAAGTACACATTTCGGCTTTTGATCATATATGTAATACTCCCAAGAATGATAGAATACAAGATTGCGCCAATGAGAGAGGATTTTTGAGCGTAATTTTTGCGTGACGTCATCTTGGTGCAATTGCGAGAGAGAAATGCCAAAACGCATATAAAAATATGTAAACAATGCAGAAAAATGTGTTAATTTTAATATTACATGGCCCAATTTTGCATGAATCAATAAATATACAAAGATTGATTAATTAGGAACACGTAGCAATAATTTTGGACATGTAGCCCTTTAGATAAGTACGATTTTTAGCACATGAAAAAATGGATGTATGAACAGTGTTTGCAATTTCATGTAGACCAAAAGGAAGGTGTGCAGCAAAGTGAATCTTTGGACTTGCCATTTTAAAAAGCCATGCAGAGTGCATATTTATATTTGTGGACGGTAGCCAACCACCATAAACGACACAGCTGTTGACTCCGCAGCTTTTATTTGTGTGACTTTTTTGGAAGCAAATATTCTATGTCAGTAAAACATAATTTAAGCTGAACTTTTAAATGTATAATAATTTGGCCACTGTTTTGTATTAGGTACGTAACAGCGCGGTAAGATGCCGCTTGAATTAACGCCTGGCGACCTTATCCACTGGTGCATTACCTCATACCAGCACTAAAAGAATCAGGTACTAACAAAAATAAGTAGGTAGTGAAGTTCATGTATCTATTTACTGTAGAAACTACTTTTGTATGTATGCCATTGCCAGCAAACTAAACCAGCAACTGTCTACATTCACCGTGGAAATATACCTACTACAATTCACCAAGGAAAGGCCAACATAGTTCCATGTAGTAGCTCATAGCTCACACACATAGCACAAAGCTGGATTTGGTATTAAATGCATGTCCTCCCCGGCAGAACTGCTTCCACTTTTTCGCCAGGTTTGCGTCCGTAGGAAACGAAAAAATAACTTATATAGCATGCTTTCCTTTTGTTTTCACTATTACACTTTGCCACTGCACACTTCGTTTTGCCTTTTAAGGTGTCAATAATTGTTTAAAACCACGCAGAAATATTAACGCACAAATATTAGAATTGTTATTTGGTGTTTTTCGTATGCTCACATTCAACAATTGCACCAAGATGACGTCACGCACACAGCTCATTCTGTCAAAATCACAAGGAGCGGATTAGCGGTACCGCGATTGGCGCAATCGCTATTTCTCTCAATCGTGTAATACTCCTATATTGGCAGTAAGAGCCAGTACCGTCCGAAAACACTACCCCTGTGGGGAAAATCTCTAGTTCTGAACTGGTGCGCTTCTAGTACATTTAGCCCCAGTACTGGTTCGCGATAAATCTCTTTTGCATGTAAGCAACTGGCGAATTTAACATGGCGATGTCCTATGAAGTGTCAATTGTCTCCCGCTGCATTACCTTTTCCATAGTTCGGCGCCAGTTCTAGATTCCACAGATTGGATCTTGTTTAATTTGCGACACTATTTCGATAGTTCCGAACCAGTTCAAAATTCTACACATTGGAACTACCGCATTCTAATTCCTTTTTTCAATAGTTCCGAACCAGCACGAAATTCTACATATTGAAACTAGTACAATTTAACTCCCTTTTTCAATAGGCAGGAACCAGTTCTATATTCTACACACTAGACTCAGTAGAGACTAACCATATTGATATAACTATCAAAATATTTTGTTTTCATTTTATTTATTAGAATATAAAATTTAAACATTTTCATATTAATAATTTTCCTTGTGAGAAAATAAAAACTACTGCAGGCGCATATTTCACAGATTTCAATCTTTTCTTTAATACATACTTTTATACTTAGTTTTATTTGCAAGCGGTGGAAGCAAAAATTCCATAATTAAAAAATAATACTATTTCTTCACATTATGCAATACCTCAATGTTTTTTAAAACTGAAAAGAACGCGTTTTTATACATATGTTACTTGCGATTATAACAAAAGTGTTTTTGCCATTTGCAATTTTGTAGTTTTAAAATTTTTTTTTCATATTTAACTATATATTACCAGGTAAAAACTTACAATCTATGGTTAGGGAACAAAAAGAATTCACAGTATTTCATACCTCCTGTAATTTGTGTTTTAATTGTATACATATTAAAAAAAAAAACAAGTTTGTCTATACTAAATACTAACTTTTTAGGGTAACTAACTTTATTTGTACATGGAGTAAAAATCACATAATTCATTAAGCAGCAAAAAAACATTTTTTGGCATTTCATTATTTTACTAATAAGTATATCAGCAGGTAAAAACTTAAAATCTACGGCTATTGAAAAAATATAAGAATTCACGCCTCACTATTTCACACATCTGCCAACACAAAAATTTCTCTTATCTAAAGCGACAAATTCAGTGCAGGTATAAACTTATATTTTAAGGTAATTCAGGTAAACGGGGAAGGAATAAGGTATTCTTGGCGACCTTTGCTTTAAAATATCTCTTTTTCTGCAGCTGCATTGCATTCCTTAATTGTTTCTCCGGTTCCTGCCCATTTATGGATTCTACAAAAGAAACTTGTTTGGATATGCTTTTGATGTAGTCATACAATCTGAATTACCTAGTAACGCAGCATAAAAATTGCTATGGTCTTTTAGCCTTTTTTTCCCATGCGTTCCGTCGAGATTATAAGAAATAACGACCTCGTTACCCAAAATATTTTTTTTGAGGAGAATTGCAGTAGTCTGGACATGGCTCTTATCTAAAGATGAATAAATTAAGAAAATTGGCTTAAGTAAGCTACTTACATACAAATTTTATTCAATACTTACAAATAAATGTCGATTCCCAGGAGAAATTTCTGAGTTAATTTTTTCCAAATCCTCCTGCGAGTTAATTGGAAAAAATTATCCCACCCATTTTTTTCATTCTCGATTAACTTTGCCAAAACAACTTTTTGCTCAGCCAATGCGGACGTAAACACAGATGTTTGGTTATTGAAACCGGTTTCTAATTTATTTACTGACTCTGGAAAGTAAGAAATATGTAGGGTCAATGTTTTAGTAAGAACAACTACACAAACAATTTGGTTATACAAACACTTTACCTTGGATGTTTTGTACATGGGTTAAAATTTTCTCGCATGTTGTGCATTGAGCAGATGGAGGCGAATCTGAAATAATTGCGTATAATTAGGAATATTAATTGTACGTATGTGGCAACATTTGTATATCTAAGACAATACTTACTTATTAAGTGTACGTTTTCTGTGAAGGTTACTTTTTTAATATTCCTTGCCATTTTTAACCTACCTAGGAGCAATTGTGATTTTTTGTTGGTTTAAAAACAACCATGCAAAATTGGTAGTAATAATAAAAATGTGTCCTCATGAGGCAGACCCATTACTTTGCAGTCTATTTCTTCAATGGGATATTCTTTTTCTTCTAACATTTCATTCGTTTCTACCAAGCAAATGCCTACTAAGAAGGAGTCCAGTGGCTCACTAAAAAAACTTCTCAAATTTGGAAATTCTCTACCTATAACAAATTTTTTATCTTCTGAAAAGCCCTTGATTTGTATTGGTATATACGGTTTAATAATGCAACAACAATCTGGCATTTTTGATGAAAATATACAATTGTTTAGATAAAAACATAAGCCCCTGCCTTTCTTAAATATGAATCCAGTAGGTTTATCATCATTTAATAAATTGTCTTGTTTTATTTTATTTAAAAGTTGCTGGAGGATAAGGGAAGGTTTTCTGACATACGATTTTAAAATCTGTAAATGGTTTTCAAAGCTGTAAGCAGAGAAACTGGAAAGAGGACCTATAGCTTTTACATTGTCAACCAAATGTAAGAGGTGGTGCACGTTGTAGGTTACGCTAGATTCGCCAAAAAGTATAGAAAAATTGTGTACAAATAGTTTTAGCATCCATTCAGCAGTATCAATGTTATTAAAATAATTCTTTGGACAAAATAAAATTCGACATGCGCAGTGCAACAATAAAAATTCGTAATAAAGATCCTCGTACAGATTGTTCTTGAATACCAAAATTCCGGTATATAAAAGGACTTGCCGAAATTCTGTCGCTTTCCAGTAAACTACTTCATTTAAAGATCTGGTTTTCCTTACAAATTCAGTAGGAATGAAACTTTTTATGGATTCAAGACTTTCCGAAATTTTTTGCTTCTTTTCCTTTTCTATCCTTAATATAATTTTATCTTTTAAAATCCTTAGAATTATTTTACGCATAACACCCAAATCTAGAACATGCATGCTATCAATTGCTATTTGCGATATCATTTTTACCCCCAGACTTTCCAGCGCCGTTTGACTGTAGTAAAATTTTTGAATATGATGCTTTAAATATTTCCTGTTTGAAAAATCTTCATCCGTTATCAAATGCCCGGATTCGCTACTATAAACCAGAACGCCTTGGACTTTTCTTCCTTTTTGTGTGCACTTTTCACAACCATTCGCCGAGGTGTGGCCTGGCGTTCCACAAATAAATGATTTGGCGGGTGCATCACAAACTATTGCCCTTATTTTAACATAAATAACTTTACCTAATATTTCGAGTCCATTGTTTAATATTTCTTGCATTCCAGTGACAAATGCGTGCAAATATTCTTTAATGTCATTTGGCTTTTTCTTGCCCACATAAATACCCACCGGAAATATTGATACTTTTTCAACATTAACCAATCTTATCAAGATTGGCCATAGTTGAAGTGGAGAGGACTTAAAAAAGGGTAAGCCGTCGATATTAATATCGATGGTAATGTCGTCAAAATCTACCAATATATTTGAAATTTTCTCCAACTGGTTTTGAAGCCCTATATGAACATAATGACCAGGTTCAACAGTCCTAATTATAGCCTTCTCTCTTTTTTTAGAAAAAAATGTTTCCGCACATAGTGGGACATCCATATTTTCGTCCCGCAAAATGGCTAAAAGGTCTCCGAAAGACTTACGTGGTGGCTTATATTTTAGGTACCCACTTAAAATTTTATTTTTGAAAGTATCTTTTTCCTCACTCGGGGGAAAGGATACATTCGATGTACTTTCATTAAGTTCTTCTGAAACTTCAGCCAAATTAGAGCATGAAGGTTGCTCGGTTAAGCCAGTTTCACTTGGTAAACATGGCTCACTAATTTTTGCTGCCAAATTAGTCTGCTCTTTTTTAATGAGTCTCCTCTTGTGACGATTGCTAAACATTTTCAATTATAATTTTTATTTCTTATATTTTGAAATCACAATTGCTCACACTATTAAAATGCACTTTACTCTCAAATGGACGCCAATAAAATGTCGATGGAGTCCATCGATAGATCGATATACGACGATTCAAGGCGAATTCATATAAGGTGGTGTTACTAGAACAACTGATTTTTTCGCCCTAATTCGCCTTGGTACACGAATGTCAAAAATATGTTTTGTTTACATTTCATAATTTAAATTTTAATTGTAACGTAAAATTTAT
>NW_023458555.1:114962010-114970782 GCF_013731165.1 Rhagoletis pomonella
GATGTATGAACAGTGTTTGCAATTTCATGTAGACCAAAAGGAAGGTGTGCAGCAAAGTGAATCTTTGGACTTGCCATTTTAAAAAGCCATGCAGAGTGCATATTTATATTTGTGGACGGTAGTCAACCACCATAAACTCCACAGCTGTTGACTCCGCAGCTTTTATTTGTGTGACTTTTTTGGAAGCAAATATTCTATGTCAGTAAAACATAATTTAAGCTGAACTTTTAAATGTGTAATAATTTGGCCACTGTTTTGTATTACGTACGTAACAGCGCGGTAAGATGCCGCTTGAATTAACGCCTGGCGACCTTATCCACTGGTGCATTACCTCATACCAGCACTAAAAGAATCAGGTACTAACAAAAATAAGTAGGTAGTGAAGTTCATGTATCTATTTACTGTAGAAACTACTTTTGTATGTATGCCATTGCCAGCAAACTAAACCAGCAACTGTCTACATTCACCGTGGAAATATACCTACTACAATTCACCAAGGAAAGGCCAACATAGTTCCATGTAGAAGCTCATAGCTCACACACATAGCACAAAGCTGGATTTGGTATTAAATGCATGTCCTCCCCGGCAGAACTGCTTCCACTTTTTCGCCAGGTTTGCGTCCGTAGGAAACGAAAAAATATCTTATATAGCATGCTTTCCTTTTGTTTTCACTATTACACTTTGCCACTGCACACTTCGTTTTGCCTTTTAAGGTGTCAATAATTGTTTAAAACCACGCAGAAATATTAACGCACAAATATTAGAATTGTTATTTGGTGTTTTTCGTATGCTCACATTCAACAATTGCACCAAGATGACGTCACGCACACAGCTCATTCTGTCAAAATCACAAGGAGCGGATTAGCGGTACCGCGATTGGCGCAATCGCTATTTCTCTCAATCGTGTAATACTCCTATATTGGCAGTAAGAGCCAGTACCGTCCGAAAACACTACCCCTGTGGGGAAAATCTCTAGTTCTGAACTGGTGCGCTTCTAGTACATTTAGCCGCAGTACTGGTTCGCGATAAATCTCTTTTGCATGCAAGCAACTGGCGAATTTAACATGGCGATGTCCTAGGAAGTGTCAATTGTCTCCCGCTGCATTACCTTTTCCATAGTTCGGCGCCAGTTCTAGATTCCACAGATTGGATCTTGTTTAATTTGCGACACTATTTCGATAGTTCCGAACCAGTTCAAAATTCTACACATTGGAACTACCGCATTCTAATTCCTTTTTTCAATAGTTCCGAACCAGCACGAAATTCTACATATTGAAACTAGTACAATTTAACTCCCTTTTTCAATAGGCAGGAACCAGTTCTATATTCTACACACTAGACTCAGTAGAGACTAACCATATTGATATAACTATCAAAATATTTTGTTTTCATTTTATTTATTAGAATATAAAATTTAAACATTTTCATATTAATAATTTTCCTTGTGAGAAAATAAAAATTACTGCAGGCGCATATTTCACAGATTTCAATCTTTTCTTTAATACATACTTTTATAATTAGTTTTATTTGCAAGCGGTGGAAGCAAAAATTCCTTAATTAAAAAATAATACTATTTCTTCACATTATGCAATACCTCAATGTTTTTTAAAACTGAAAAGAACGCGTTTTTATACATATGTTACTTGCGATTATAACAAAAGTGTTTTTGCCATTTGCAATTTTGTAGTTTTAAAATTTTTTTTTCATATTTAACTATATATTACCAGGTAAAAACTTACAATCTATGGTTAGGGAACAAAAAGAATTCACAGTATTTCATACCTCCTGTAATTTGTGTTTTAATTGTATACATATTAAAAAAAAAAAAACAAGTTTGTCTATACTAAATACTAACTTTTTAGGGTAACTAACTTTATTTGTACATGGAGTAAAAATCACATAATTCATTAAGCAGCAAAAAAACATTTTTTGGCATTTCATTATTTTACTAATAAGTATATCAGCAGGTAAAAACTTAAAATCTACGGCTATTGAAAAAATATAAGAATTCACGCCTCACTATTTCATACATCTGCCAACACAAAAATTTCTCTTATCGAAAGCGACAAATTCAGTGCAGGTATAAACTTATATTTTAAGGTAATTCAGGTAAACGGGGAAGGAATAAGGTATTCTTGGCGACCTTTGCTTTAAAATATCTCTTTTTCTGCAGCTGCATTGCATTCCTTAATTGTTTCTCCGGTTCCTGCCCATTTATGGATTCTACAAAAGAAACTTGTTTGGATATGCTTTTGATGTAGTCATACAATCTGAATTACCTAGTAACGCAGCATAAAAATTGCTATGGTCTTTTAGCCTTTTTTTCCCATGCGTTCCGTCGAGATTATAAGAAATAACGACCTCGTTACCCAAAATATTTTTTAAATATTTTTTTGAGGAGAATTGCAGTAGTCTGGACATGGCTCTTATCTAAAGATAAATAAATTAAGAAAATTGGCTTAAGTAAGCTACTTACATACAAATTTTATTCAATACTTACAAATAAATGTCGATTCCCAGGAGAATTTTCGGTGTAATTTTTTCCAAATCCTCCTGCGAGTTAATTGGAAAAATTATCGCACCTCTATTCGGTTTTTTTCATTCTCGATTAACTTTGCCAAAACAACTTTTTGCACAGCCAATGCGGACGTAAACACAGATGTTTGGTTATTGAAACCGGTTTCTAATTTATTTACTGACTCTGGAAAGTAAGAAATATGTAGGGTCAATGTTTTAGTAAGAACAACTACACAAACAATTTGGTTATACAAACACTTTACCTTGGATGTTTTGTACATGGGTTAAAATTTTCTCGCATGTTGTGCATTGAGCAGATGGAGGCGAATCTGAAATAATTGCGTATAATTAGGAATATTAATTGTACGTATGTGGCAACATTTGTATATCTAAGACAATACTTACTTATTAAGTGTACGTTTTCTGTGAAGGTTACTTTTTTAATATTCCTTGCCATTTTTAACCTACCTAGGAGCAATTGTGATTTTTTGTTGGTTTAAAAACAACCATGCAAAATTGGTAGTAATAATAAAAATGTGTCCTCATGAGGCAGACCCATTACTTTGCAGTCTATTTCTTCAATGGGATATTCTTTTTCTTCTAACATTTCATTCGTTTCTACCAAGCAAATGCCTACTAAGAAGGAGTCCAGTGGCTCACTAAAAAAACTTCTCAAATTTGGAAATTCTCTACCTTTAACAAATTTTTTATCTTCTGAAAAGCCTTTGATTTGTATTGGTATATACGGTTTAATAATGCAACAACAATCTGGCATTTTTGATGAAAATAGACAATTGTTTAGATAAAAACATAAGCCCCTGCCTTTCTTAAATATGAATCCAGTAGGTTTATCATCATTTAATAAATTGTCTTGTTTTATTTTATTTAAAAGTTGCTGGAGGATAAGGGAAGGTTTTCTGACATACGATTTTAAAATCTGTAAATGGTTTTCAAAGCTGTAAGCAGAGAAACTGGAAAGAGGACCTATAGCTTTTACATTGTCAACCAAATGTAAGAGGTGGTGCACGTTGTAGGTTACGCTAGATTCGCCAAAAAGTATAGAAAAATTGTGTACAAATAGTTTTAGCATCCATTCAGCAGTATCAATGTTATTAAAATAATTCTTTGGACAAAATAAAATTCGACATGCGCAGTGCAACAATAAAAATTCGTAATAAAGATCCTCGTACAGATTGTTCTTGAATACCAAAATTCCGGTATATAAAAGGACTTGCCGAAATTCTGTCGCTTTCCAGTAAACTACTTCATTTAAAGATCTGGTTTTCCTTACAAATTCAGTAGGAATGAAACTTTTTATGGATTCAAGACTTTCCGAAATTTTTTGCTTCTTTTCCTTTTCTATCCTTAATATAATTTTATCTTTTAAAATCCTTAGAATTATTTTACGCATAACACCCAAATCTAGAACATGCATGCTATCAATTGCTATTTGCGATATCATTTTTACCCCCAGACTTTCCAGCGGCGTTTGACTGTAGTAAAATTTTTGAATATGATGCTTTAAATATTTCCTGTTTGAAAAATCTTCATCCGTTATCAAATGCCCGGATTCGCTACTATAAACCAGAACGCCTTGGACTTTTCTTCCTTTTTGTGTGCACTTTTCACAACCATTCGCCGAATTGTGGCCTGGCGTTCCACAAATAAATGATTTGGCGGGTGCATCACAAACTATTGCCCTTATTTTAACATAAATAACTTTACCTAATATTTCGAGTCCATTGTTTAATATTTCTTGCATTCCAGTGACAAATGCGTGCAAATATTCTTTAATGTCATTTGGCTTTTTCTTGCCCACATAAATACCCACCGGAAATATTGATACTTTTTCAACATTAACCAATCTTATCAAGATTGGCCATAGTTGAAGTGGAGAGGATTTAAAAAAGGGTAAGCCGTCGATATTAATATCGATGGTAATGTCCTCAAAATCTACCAATATATTTGAAATTTTCTCCAACTGGTTTTGAAGCCCTATATGAACATAATGACCAGGTTCAAAAGTCCTAATTATAGCCTTCTCTCTTTTTTTAGAAAAAAATGTTTCCGCACATAGTGGGACATCCATATTTTCGTCCCGCAAAATGGCTAAAAGGTCTTCGAAAGACTTACGTGGTGGCTTATATTTTAGGTACCCACTTAAAATTTTATTTTTGAAAGTAACTTTTTCCTCACTCGGGGGAAAGGATACATTCGATGTACTTTCATTAAGATCTTCTGAAACTTCAGCCAAATTAGAGCATGAAGGTTGCTCGGTTAAGCCAGTTTCACTTGGTAAACATGGCTCACTAATTTTTGCTGCTAAATTAGTCTGCTCTTTTTTAATGAGTCTCCTCTTGTGACGATTGCTAAACATTTTAAATTATAATTTTTATTTACCTTATATTTTGAAATCACAATTGCTCACACTATTTAAAATGCACTTTACTCTCAAATGGACGCCAATAAAATGTCGATGGAGTCCATCGATAGATCGATATACGACGATTCAAGGCGAATTCATATAAGGTGGTGTTACTAGAACAACTGATTTTTTCGCCCTAATTCGCCTTGGTACACGAATGTCAAAAATATGTTTTGTTTACATTTCATAATTTAAATTTTAATTGTAACGTAAAATTTATTATTCGAAGTGGAAATATTTTTTTAAATAAAGCTTACATATAAAAAAAAAGGGAAAATGTGCTTTGTGCGCTAAAAGGTTGGAAGGGGGAAGGGGTCCTATTTTCCAAGTACCCAGAGAGGCGGAAAGAAGGTTGGTGTGGGGCCCAGCTTGCCGTACAGAGCTTGCAGCAAAGGAGAGGATATGTGCGGATCACTTCTGGCCTTCAGATATAATAACCTGTGGGACAAGAAAGCATTTGTTGCCGGAAGCTGTTCCATATTCTCCACCGTTGCTAAATACTAGCTCCAACTTTTCGCCGGTTGTGCAGGAGAATTTTAGCTATAGTCAGATGGAGTAAGTGATAGTTATTAGTTTTTAAGTTCACAGATAGGTGATTTTCTTTATACAGGGCGGATTCTGTCTTTTCAAATTCTGAAGTTCAGAGTATTAATGATTCCGGGCTTTTTTCCCAACCTAAGTAAGTGCGAAGATTGTTATTTTGATAGAAATATAAGTTTTTCTTCTTTAATTTAGCTAAAGTATCACGAACATAAACTCTCCATCGATACACACGCTAGAGTTGAATTCACATTGCTCGGCTAAGTATGTGGATTAAAAATTATAAACTAAAATGTGTTACATAGAATTTTTAAATTCAATTAGCTTGTCTGTTTTTGTGGCTGAGAAAGCTGAAGTGTTTGTGGAAGATGGCGAAAAACAAACCGAGTAAGTTTACATTAACAAAGGTGTGCACTGAATTTAACTCCATTATTTTTAAACATTCTTCCAGCTTTAGCATTCTAGAATCCAATATGCAGTTGGAAATTTTATAATTAAAAAAAGAGATAAGGGGCTTAACAGCTGCAAAGAAACGTTTGGAGGGCCAACTATTAGAGGCGAATGCAGTAATGAATAATATAAAAAAAATATTCACGGAAGGACAAGTCAGAAAAATGGTTCTTCCAAGTATGTTTTAGTTTTTTCCTCTTTCGTAGACATAGAAATGTACAAATCTATCCGTACATTTTTCATTATACATAGCTAAAAACGTGAAATGGTCGTGGATAGACATATCGACCGCGATATGTTTACACGCAGCAGGACCAAGGGCGTACAATAATTTGTATAAAAAGGGGTTTCCGCTTCCCCATGTATCCACATTGCAACGCTGGTATCGCAAAAGCGATGTAAGCGAAGGTATTATAGCTGCGTCAATTGATTGTATGAAGCGCGCGTCGAAACTAAGTAATGATGACAAAATATGTGTACTTTGTTTTGATGAAATGAAAGTAATTGAAGCATATGAGTATGACCAGTTTGAAGACTATGTTAGAAAACCAGCAAATTATGTCCAAGTTGTAATGGCACGTGGGTTGCGTGGGATATCCTGGAAGCAACCTGTATTTTTCAATTATGACTGCCAAATGACTAAGGACATTCTAAGTTCCATCATTTTGGCAGTGCAAACTGCAGGCTTTCCAGTGGTAGCTGTCGTGTCCGACATGGGATCTACTAATCGTAAGCTTTGGAATGACTTATATGTGACAGTGGGTAAGATTATTCCATCTATAGGAACAAATTATATAGAATAAATGGACTATAGTTATATTATACTTTATTTAGATAAGCCGTGGTTCCCAAATCCTGCAGATGAAAACGCAAAAGTTTTTACATTCGCGGATGCTCCACACTTATTAAAGCTAATACGCAATCACTTCTTAGACTCGGGCTTGATTTGGAAAGGTCAAATTCTAACGACGAAAACGATTTACGAAATGCTGCAACACACAAATAAATCGGATGTATCCATAACATTCAAGCTCACTGATGAGCACATTTCAGTAAAAGGAATAGGTATGTAAATATAAACAAACCCACCAACTTATAAAACCAAACCGAAATTTCAGGCAGGCAAAAGGTCAAACTAGCAACGCAGTTATTTTCAAACACCACCGCTAACGCAATCAGGCGTTGTTGTTCGCTTGGGCTTGACCTGCACATACCCACGGAGACAGCTGATTTTATCCAGCTTGTAAACGATTGGTTTGATGTGCTCAATTCCAGTATGGATACATTTGGTTATCCTGGAAAGGTATCCCATATTAAATAGGGTTCTTGTAATTATACATTATTTTTTTATTATTTCATTACTAAAGGAACCTTTTGGAACTGCCCTTTCCAAACAAAAAAAAAAGTGTTGGCACAAATGAACGAATTCATGTTGTCGCCAGTTGTTCCATATAAAAAAGGGTTAGAATATTTTCAGAGGGGTATACTGATGACAAACAGAGCGCTTGTTATGCTGTTTGAATATCTTAAAAACAATTCAAATGTGGAATATATTCTAACCCACCGGCTAAACCAAGATGTACTCGAGCATTTGTTTGGAGCCATCCGTAGCAAAGGAGGCCTAAACGATCACCCAACCCCACAGGAATTCAAATACAGACTGCGAAAGTACATCTTAGGTAAAATTAGTAATCACACTTTATTAGAATACCAAAATATTTTTCCTATAACTTTTATACAGCACGCAATACTGAGCTTTTGCAAAGCACGGGGAATGTTGCGCCCGATAGAACTGAGTGGCTCATTCCCACAGAAACGCCACAGCAGTCAGCGTCAGAAGACGTTCTCACCACCCGAGTAAATTACTCAGAGGAACTTGCTACAAATGAGGTACCTGATGAAATGGAGCTGGTAATTGAAGCGCTTGCCACATCACTTGCAGATGAGGGTCCGGTTGTAGAAATGGAGCCGGTAATTGAAGCGCTTGACACATCACTTGCAGGTGAGGATCCTGATGTAGAAATGGAGCCGGTAATTGAAGCCCTTGCCTCATCACATACGGACGACTGTGGAATTCTTCAAGAGGATGCTCTCGAATATATTTCTGGAAACCGTCACCACGTTTCTTAAGCTGCATAAAAGCTCTCGAGTCTGTATTTCATAACATCAATAAGCTAGAAATATCGCATTGTAAAAAACTTAAGCAGCGCTTGATTGAAAGAAGTGAAGAAATGGACCTTCCTGATCACGTCAAACAATTTTTCTTTAAATGCAGAATCCATTTTAGAGTGAAAAATTTGAATAAGTGACTTAAAATTAAAAAAGCAAAACAGAGGATAATGGGTTATAAAAAATTCATTAAAATTAACCTCTGAGCAAGGTAAGCGTAATCAATTGATTGAGCTAACATTTTGACTTGCTCTTATCTGTAGATCTATTTACTTTGCACACATACAGATCAGGAAGTAACAAAAAACAATTAGGATAGATGTGGACTTACGCCTTCGCATTAAGCTGAAATTAAAGTATTCCAATTGATATTCCTGATATTTTAAATTTGCTATGCTTAATATTTTTCAGCAATATTTTCGCTACATATTTATTTATTTATTTATTTAAGTCAAACATACAACCATAGGTTATTTTTACAATGATTGACCTTAAATTAAGAATTTAACAATAAAATTTGAAAAGATTTAAAAAATAATAAAAGAGACTAAAATAAAAGTAATAAGACTGGGGCTGTAGAAGGTATTAGAGAAAGAAAATTAGTAGGGATTAAATTGGAAATTCATTGAATGTTTGAGAAATTATTTAAGTAAATTCAGCAATATTCGGCA
>NW_023458555.1:114970882-114972549 GCF_013731165.1 Rhagoletis pomonella
ATATACTAGGATAAACTCACATCCAACGACAGAAGTAAAATGGAGGATATTACTCACAAATGAGTTTTACAAATATGAAAAAGTGCAACTAAGCTGCACATCACGTGAAATCATGGGCCATGGAACCCACTTTTTCAAACGCATAATCTGCGTGAGGCAAACGCTTCTTCAGCAAGCTTTCCAGCTTGCGTATGCGCCCAAGATCGCCACCATCTTCAATTTCATTTGAGCCACCGCTAAGGCTGTCAACACTAAAAATAAATGCACGTTTGGCATAGATGTGGAGGCACTTCTTGACGCCGACGAGGTAGCATCCTCATCTTTATCATCTTTTATTTTAAAACAAGTCCCCTTGCACCGGTGCAACACAACTTTCCACAGCTAGTACATGAGTAGACTATTCGTATTAACACCCAGATAGGCTTTGATTTTATCATGAAATAAGCCCATTGTGGACGAAGCATGTTTTCACCGCTTAATATTCAATAGTACTATTTAAACAATTCACATAACGTCGCTTGAACATTTTTATTTGTACCTTTCTTTCAAGTAATTCGCCTTAGAAATAAACAGCTGACTTTGGCATGTGTGTACCAAAGGCGAAAATGATTTGTAACTTGTTCTTGTTTTTGTACTACCGCTACCACCTTGTATAAATTCGCCTTGCGACGATTTAAAACAAATAAAAGCTTTGTTTCTTTACAGATAATTAAATATCACCATGATAAAAACTGTTACGCTATGATGCCAACAATAACATAACAATGTAAAACCCAAGGCGAATTAATATAAGGTAATAGCAGGAGTACAAAAACAAAAATTTACATTTATTTTGTTTCTGCTTTGGCGGCATAAACTGTCAAAATCTGTAAGAGTGTGTGTAGAAATTCAAAAAAAAATTTTCTATTTGATATCAGAAGCCGTGCGGCGAAACACATACACAAAATCAGCTGAGCTAGTAACACCACCTTATATAAATTCACCTTGGTAAAACCATTGAGGCAGTCTGACATTTGCCAGCAATATAATTTAAAAATTCAAAACTCAAACTCACACACACATTCTCATTTTCAATTACAAACAAGAACAATTGTGAACAATTATTTTTTTTGTTTTCAATTTTATATGATTTTAAAATGCTTGCAAACGTCAGAGAATAATCATGGTTTTATCATGATTATCACTATTTATACCTAGTTTCTGCTGGAAAGCGATTCTTAACCCAAAAAAACTAGCAGAAACTAGCAGATGTCTCTCGTTCTTGCGCTCTTTTTTGTCTCTCCTGCTAGTTTTCACTAGCAGATATTAGCAGCTGTCAAAATTAATAAACAGCGTTTAAAGTTGCTTTTATTTCTTTCTTTCTCCATATTTTTTATATTGCTTAAATAAAAATGAGCAAATCATTAAATACTGATGAAGTGTTGCAAAATTTAAGTTTTTGGGAATAATTTTGAAATATATGTAAAAAGCTATTAGAAGAGCGCGCCAAGTATTTCCAATTGTCAAATACACCCATGAGCTGTTTACTTGCTAGTTTCTGCTGGTTTGCGTTATTTCTTTATTTCGCTATTCGTGAAAGTAAAGAGCGTGTCAGACGTGGCAATATTTCCAGGTTTCCCGCGCAATTCGCTGTCAAATTAAGAAAGAGAAATTTTATTTCGATGTGT
>NW_023458555.1:114972649-114973093 GCF_013731165.1 Rhagoletis pomonella
AAGAGCGCGCCAAGTATTTCCAATTGTCAAATACACCCATGAGCTGTTTACTTGCTAGTTTCTGCTGGTTTGCGTTATTTCTTTATTTCGCTATTCGTGAAAGTAAAGAGCGTGTCAGACGTGGCAATATTTCCAGGTTTCCCGCGAAATTCGCTGTCAAATTGAGAAAGAGAAATTTTATTTCGATGTGTGAACAGCCAGAAAGACCATTCTGTCACATTTCGGAAATCTGTTTCAGAAATAAAAGTTCCTAGATGTGACTGCAAATCGATTTCGGAAATACATTTCAACTTGCTCGTGCTGCACTAGCAATCTGCAATTCGTCTTTCGGAAAAAAAACTCTTTCTAAAGACATTTTACATGCAATGTGTGACTGCTCATGCAACTGCTTTCCGAAATTTCTCAATTTGACAGCCTTTTCGATATATATTACCACGTCTGACC
>NW_023458555.1:114973193-114975726 GCF_013731165.1 Rhagoletis pomonella
AAATTGATTAACTGCGCATAGTTGGAAATATTTACAAGTTTCATTGTGTGATTACTTAAAATATTTGAACATACAGCTTTATATGCGAAAATACCTTAAACATAGCAACACAAAATTGGTGTTTTTTTTGGGAGGAAAATTGCGCTATTTTCAGTATTTTGGCGCTTTTAAAAAAAAAAAAACTTGCCAACTTGGCTCAAACCGTGCCATTTTTGGCACTATTTTACATGAAATGGCACTGAATTTTTCAATTTTGCCCAAAGTGCCAAAATGGCACTTTTGAAAAAAGCCAAATTTAAATACATTTTTGTGAAATCCTTTGCGTGTACTTCTTTTTCTCAACTAAAATTTTCTAATTTCTATAGTGTATACAACTGGTTTATCTTACTTTGACATTGGGCTTTTGTTTTAATTTGTCTAATTTTAATGCTAGTGGGAAGAACTTAAGAGAATGACACCTTTTTTGGCACTTTTAATTTTCTATTTGGCACGGTTTAGCACTTTTTTATCCTCAATATGGCACTTCATAGCTATGTATGTTTGGCAGCCCTGTTGGCAAATTTGATCACTAGCTGACCTTCACCGAGCGCTCTTTGCTGGGTTCGGACTACACAAATGGAAGTAAATATCAAGTATTCGTAGTATATGTGCATTTCTTATCTTTATAAAAAACAATTCATTTCTCCTCGTATCCTTGTACAAATAAGGAGCTAAAGCGGCCTTATAAAGGTCGATATCTGTAGACTGGAAAATCGACCAGCTAGTGGTTGAGATGTCATATACATACACGGGTCGATTGTGGTTGAACGACAAAAATCTACTAGAAAATCGACCCGTGTAAGGGCGCCTTAATCCAGCGAGCAATTATCATTAAAGTTAAAATGCCTTGGTTAAAATTAATAAAAAGTTATTTCATTCCTTCTTTACCGGGACAATTGTTACATCGGTGGGCAACGACGCAATTACAGAACATTAGACAGAGCAATATTTTTCGATCGGGTTCGAATCGGGCGATTGTGAGGGCCTATTCACGAATTCAGGTGTATTTGCAAAGTTGCTGTAGCTCACCAATGTAAAAATCGTGTCGATAAAAAGGTAAAATATAACTTTTAGTTTGTTATTAAAAACCCCACCTCCTTTCTATTTGAAGAGTAAATTTGTTGATGCAACAAAACGGAGCAGATTTTCAGTTGAGCGAAGTAGAGGACTAGGTTTCAAATTTTTTCGACAAAACGGAACAAATCTACTCCTATCGGAGCGAAGTCCGAACGATGGCTCATTGTGTATATGAGGAAAATGTATGCTCTTTGTTTGGTACACAAAGGCGATATTACCGCAGCTAGTGATGGGCGAGTCCGAGATGTTTAAACGATCGAGAGAATCGCTATCGTTGCAAAATTACAATCGAGTCAATAATCGACTCGCTGCCCGACTGTACAATCGAGATGTTTTTCGATTGTTTCGAGTCGACTGACTTATCACTGACGAGATCGTGTGAACCAGGGGAGCCAATTCGTGGGGAATTCTCCGATTTGCTGGGAATTTCAGTTTGCGTGGGGAATCGGGGAACAGACCGTTTTTTGTGGGGAATTTCAGCTCCTTCAATTATAGTATAATAAAGTTTTAAATGGCATTTGCTTTCATATAACGAATAATTTACTTGTAGATGGAAGAAAACCGCAACCACTTCAGCAAAAAATCCTAAAACATAAGTACATAACGTCGTTCAAAGAACAAAATCGCGTATCAAGAAAATGCAAAACCTCGTATGAGAGGTTATCGAATGTTAAACGCAACTGGCAATTCGTTGCCACAGTCTGCGATAGAGAACCATCGAGATGTTTTAACAACCGCTGGCCAGCAGCGAGACCGAGATGACTTGGTCGATTGCACAGGTCTGCAAAAAAATGGGTTAGGAATGTTCTATAAAAGTGTAGTGTCATTTCCGAAGTAATTTTTTGCGTAGAATCCGAATCCGGGGTTTAAATTGCTCTATCACGTCAGGACTTTGAGATATCCTAACCTAAAAGTGCAAAAAACGCTGTTTTTGCCCATTTTTGAGGTTATGTAGCTACGAAGATTTTGCTCTTCATAAAAAAGTAGACGTGGTATTTAAAGTATAAGTCTTCCTCTTTTAAATGCCGTTGAGTTTGCTCTAATTTCTTAATTTTTCACTGAGATATCGCATTTTGAAGTCTCCATGTTTGTGAATGTAATCGACCGTATCACGTCTCATGTTATCTCAATGGATTTTCGAATATCGAAAAATTCACAAACATGGAAACTTCAAAATGCGATATCTCAGTGAAAAATAAAGATATTTAAGCAAACTCAACGGCATTTAAAAGAGGAAGACTTATACTTTAAAATACCACGTTTACTTTTTTATGAAGAGCAAAATCTGCGTAGCTACATAACCTCAAAAATGGGCAAAAACAGCGTTTTTGCACTTTTAGGTTAGGATATCTCAAAATCCTGACGTGATAGAGCAATTTAAACCCCGGATTCGGATTCTACGCAAAAAATTACTTCG
>NW_023458555.1:114975826-114980015 GCF_013731165.1 Rhagoletis pomonella
ACCTGTGTTGTTAACGAATATGTTAGTTCAGCTTAAGCACGACTTTTTCGGGTGGCAAATCGTCTACGAGAGAAGACATCGAGGACAACCGAGATATTTGAACAATCGAGACAATCGACTAAAACACCTCGGACTCGGAGCCGTATTGCGATGAACATGATGTCGGTGGGATATAAATAATTTTTTCGCAACTTTTCATACCCTTCCTCCCGTAAACTGTTTTTCCCTTTCTCCAGCCCGCGCTCACACTTACGCTACTGCGCGGGCAAAAAAGTGCCCATGTCTGATATACAGCATAGGCCCGAGTACACTACCTTGAGGAACGCCAGCCGTTATCGACATGTCTTTTGAAGTGAAATTAGATACTGTTACAGCCAATTTTCTGTTAGTTATGTATGATTCAAATATTTTGTGGAATTCCGGCGGCAACAATTTCTTAATTTTATATATAAGACCGTCGTGCCACACTTTGTCGAATGCTTGTGCCACATCGAGAAAAATTGCAGAGCAGTACTCTCTGAGCTCAAATGCCCTTCTGATTTCATTTGTAATTCGATTAACTTGTTCAATTGTACCATGTTTTTCTCGGAAGCCAAATTGGTGTGCTTGTATTAAAGTGCGTTCATGGAGAAAGGGAAATATCTTTGTTAGGAGAACTTTTTCGAAGCTTATTGGTCTGTATGAGGACGGCTGTGTTGCGTCTTTTCCAGGTTTGGCTATCATCATTATCTTCGACCTTTTCCATGATTTCGGAAAGTAACCGAATTTTAGGATAGCGTTGAAAAGGTCTGAAAGAATTGCTAGAGCAACATTCGGTAGCTCTATTAGCATTTTCGGAGTTATAAATTCAGCACCCGGCGATTTCTTTGGATTAAGCTGCTTTACTATAACTATTATTATTATTCAATAAAAAAAGAAATATAGCCAATACTGGTCAAGAAAAGGAGTTTCTATTATTGCCATCAGTGAAAATTACAAATCCCGAAAATCCCGAGACCTTAAAAAGTCCGGCCTCCCGGGATTAACATTCCTAGTATGTACATATGTGCATATGAATGCATAATACGCGAAAACTTTTTCGTCACATCAGATCTGTACCGTTCGTTCGATTTTACAAAATGAGGTATCAAATTAAAGGGCTTGGCCTGTGTATGTGCAATAACTTCTTATTTTACAAAAAGAGTTGCCGGCTGATAAAAAAATGAAATTAAAATAATTTTTAAGTTAAATAAATTATTACAGTATGACTATCGATCGAAATGGTTTTGAAAAGGCTTTATTTCTTAATTGTATGTAGGAGGTTTGCCACCTGCTTCAAAAAGCAAGTTCGGCTGAAATAAAAGCAGAAAATTTATATCCAATGAAAGAGTTTGTGGTTTGAAACTATTTTGCACAGGGTTGCCACCTTGTCACAAAGTTAGATTCAGTATAAGCAATAGGTTAAATAAATTACTTCAATGTGAATATAAATCAAAATTGCTTTGAAGAAACTTTCTTTCCAAACTGCATGTAGGAGTGTTGCCACCTGATTTTATAATTAAATTCCAATTGAAAAGTTTTAACGAGGGTTTGGTCTAAAAATAATTTGAACAGGATTGCCATCTGTTTGAAAAGTCGAACTAAATTAAATTACATGAAATATCAAAATATTGGCGTCAATCAAAGGAGTATTAAGAAAAATCTAGTTTCAGCATCTATAATATTAAAGAGGGCGGAAACCTGTGTAAAAAGTTAAACTCAAATTATGAATAAGTCAAATGGATTGCTAAAGTATGGGTATAAATTGGCATTCGTTAAAAATGTTTTTTTCTTAATTTTATTTAAGAGGGTTGCCATATGTTTCAGAAATAAAATTCAACTTGAATTAAGGGAGTTAGATATACAATTTAAATATGTATCGAAATATGAGTGTCAGTCGAAAAAGGTTTAACAAGGTTTTGGTTTTAAAATCCTTTGAATAGGGGTGCCACCTGTTTTAAAATAAGAATTTAATTATAGCATGTATGAGTTAAATGATATAATATCCTTAGTTTAAATATTGATAATATTAAAGGGGGTTGCCACCTGTTTAAAAAATCTAAACTCAAATTATTTAATAAGTGAAAGCAATTATTAAAAATATGGGTATCAAACGAAATGGGAGCGTTGTCACCTATTTAAAAAATTAAGTTTAACTTAATTCATCAAGCAGATGAAATATGTGGTTATCACAATATCAGTTGCAGACGCAAGTTGATGGTACATATGATTGAAGTTAATGTGGATCTGCTTCTCTATTGCTAAGTATTAATATTTTGCAATTCATATTGACCGATATCGGCCGCTGTGGTGTAGTGGTAAGCAGTGCGCGCGTCCACTCCGCTGTGCCTGGGTTCAAGCCCTGGTAAAAGCAACATCGCAAAAAAATGTAGGAAAAAGGTTTTTTCTTAACAGCGGTCGTCCCTCCGCAGGCAATGGCAAACCTCCGAGTGTATTTGTGCCATGGAAAACAGCTTCTCATAAAAATACAATCGCCGTTCGGCGTAAAACTGTAGGTCCCTCTGCTTTGTGTGACAACTTCAAGGCGCACGCCACAATTTGGAGGAGAAGCTCGGCCAAACACTAACATATGTGTAAGCGCCAAGCTATTATTATTGTTATTGATTTATTAAATTCAATTCAATACAATCAAAACGAATATTTCATGTACCGTGTTTACTTGAATGTGATCTTAATAATATCACGTATTCTACATTTAAGATTAGCGGGTGCGTCTCCGCCAGCGCCTGCAGGTCAGGACGAAGGCGCTGGATTGATCCTTTTTTCTTTTCGTCAATTTGCTTATATTTTTTTTTACCAAGACCTCAATAACTTTTAGCCTTCTGCGCATGTCCTTTGGCATCGCTCTCTTCACTTTTTTTAACTGCTTTCGCCAAATTTGTCAACATTCGTAAGTGCGTTTTGGCTTCGACGTGCATATGACATTCCATTTTCTAAGAGATTTGGGCGACTCTCGTTGTCGTAGGCGATTATATTTCAGTTTTTCTTGAATTATATCTTTATCTTCAAACAGTGCTCTCCCGGTCTGCCTAGCTTTCCGCATTCTCTCCTTGTTTTTATACCCGAGCGCACTTGTGCACAAGGGTATTATAACTTTGTTCACATAACGGTTGTTTGTAAAAGGCAAAACGAATCGAGATAGATATAGACAAATGTATACATAAATGATCAGAATGAAAAGAGAAATCGATTAAGCGGTGACTGTCTGTCCGTCCGACCGTCCGTCCATCTGTGCACACGATAACTCGAGTAAACATTGAGATATCTTAACGAAACTTGGTACGTGCACTTCTTTCGGGCGTAGGACGGATGGTATTGAAAATGGGTAAAATCGGACAATAACCACGCCTACCTCCCATATAATGGTAATTTTCAAAACTACGACAACTGCGATATTTTAGTAAATACTGAAGATAATTCCCTCAAAATTAATATTTACAATAATTTTTAGACAAAAAATAAGAATATTATAAATGTTTGGAAAATGGGCGTAGCCACGCCCACATATGGTTACATGTGTGCTACAGTATACCAAATGGCCGAAAATTTTTAAAATCGGACAATAATCAGGCCCACACCCCATATAACGATAATTGAGAGAAATACGAAATCTTCGATAAATCATTAAATATTACAGCTAATTTATTCAAAATTGATGCTTGCAACAATTATTTACCAAGAAATACGTTTATGTTAAAGTTTTGGAAAATGGGCGTGGCACAGCCCACTTATTTTATTATTTTATTATTAATCATACGCCAAACGGCATTATACATAAACGGTATAAAATTACATAGAGGGTGAAAACATCGACGCAATCAAAGGCCTTACTGAAATCAGTATAGACACCATGGACACAGGCACCAGAATTCATGGCATTGAATATATAGTTAGTATATGTGAAAAGGTTGGTTGTAGTGGATCTGCCGCACATGAATCCATGCTGTTTACTGGTTATACTATTTGTAAATGAAGTTGAGAGTTGCGGTAGTACTAACTTCTCAAAAAGTTTTCCAATGCGGACTGGATACAAATCGGTCGATAGTTCGAGACTGATGATCTTGGTCCATCCTTATGGATGGGGCTAATATATGACAGTTTCCAGTACAAAGGAAAAACACCATGTCGAAAGATTCGCTAAAGATGTGCG
>NW_023458555.1:114980115-115019236 GCF_013731165.1 Rhagoletis pomonella
AGGTCCAGCGCCTTTATTGGGGTCTAATGTGCTCAGCTGTTTAAATATATCATCGTAAGTCACCTCAAAGTCACTTATGCGAGCACTCTGTTCGGTAAGATTCAGATAAGGAGTGGTATTTTGGGCGATTGGTGCGTATGTGCTTTGAAAGTATGTCACGAAAAGAACGCTGATTTCGGTTCCAGTATTAGCTGATTGATTGCCCCACACCATGGTCGATGGTACCTCGCTATTGCTACGTTTTTTGTTTTTGATAAAATTCCAGAGCGCCTTGGTGTTGGACTGCAGTGAGTTTTCTACTCTATCGATATAACTTCTATAGCACTCGGTACTTAGCTTCTTGCATTCCAGCCTAAGGTTACTAAAACGTGTATAATTTAGCATTGTTTTTCATTTCTTATAGAGTGTGTGTGCCGCCTGTTTGAGTTTCACTTTCTCTACCAGTTCTTTAGAAAACCAGGAAGGGAAGTTTCTCGACTTGTTGGAGTACACCGGAACAAACTGGGAGACGCTTCGTAGATTTTGTGATAAAGCCAGTCAAGTTTATCGTCAACTGTTTCTTGTTTGTATAGATCCACCCAGTTTGTCCTCATGAAGAATGCGTTCAAATTTATATAGTTTGCTTTTTTGAAAACATAGATCGGCGATGCATCTGGAGTTAGGCTGGGTTTGAAATCAAGCTCAACCGCCAGAGCAGGATGGTACTTATCCTCTGGAACGAGAGCAGGAGTGATATTAGGCGATATGTCGATATCACTGAAGCAGAGGTCCAGTGTATTGTTTTGCGCATTAAGAATGCAATTACACTGCTTGCAGCCGGACGAAGAATAGCAGTCATAAAGTAGATTCGTGCAGTTAATACTAGGCAAGTTGAAGTCGCCCACAACCAAAAGTTTTGCATTCGTAATTTATCAGTAATAAATGAAATGGTTGATGAATGAGTTATGTAAGTTTCATAGGAGGTGCGGGGGTAAGTAAACGCAGCCGATAATAGTATCCCAGTTATTACCCTTAACTCTAACAAATATTTGCTCAATGCCGTCGTCAATGATGACACATATGTATCTCGGTAACCGTTCTACCAATTTGTACCAAACAAAATTTTACCAAACGGTATAGTTATTGTGCTTGCCACACGAAAGCGGAATGTTGGAAATTATTGAAATCGGACTAAAATTACGGCCGCTTTTCATATAACGGTAAATCTCAGAAATGCTTGAAACTACATTGATACACCCCGGCTTACCATGTAGCGGTATTTGCGCCGTGTATTTAATGTTCGGCTCCGTCCGAACTTAGACTTTATTACTTGTTTAATTTATAGTTTTGTAATTTTGTTTCATCATCCTTTAACCTTTCCCTCCGCCGTTTACAGTTCGCCTTATTTTCCTCGCCGCCGTTTTTACTCATCTACATTCGAAAATTTTATATTTTGTATTTACATATCATTATTAACGTCAGGTGACCTGGACAGTAGTAAATCAAAGGAGATTACAACTTCTGCAGAACTAGACAACACAGAAGATAAGCTGGAGAAAACTCTAGCCATAGCTTTTAAAACATCCACACCAGTAAGCGTGTAAGAATAAATCCCCTCCATGGTTGAGGGGGGAGCTTAGGGAGCACAGGTCAAATCTCAGAAAATCTTTAACGAGTGCTACAGAACAAAACTGTGGCAGCCATACAAAGATGAATTAAGGCAGTACAAAAAATGAGTAAAGAAAGGTAAAGAGGCCTTTTGGCAGTCCTATTGCACATCCATAGAGAACTGTAGGGATTCCGCCAGACTAAGCTAAGTTTTATCCAAGGAACACATGAACCCCAACCTTAGAGACTCTCATAAATACACACTTTCCTGGCTGCCATCAGAGGCCAAACATATGGCCTCATACAAATCGTCAGCAACTCTCAAAAGAGTTACTCGACTCAATCGTAGACAAGGAAAAAATTAAGTTCGCTATAAATTAATTCTCCCCATACAATTCCCTTGGCTCAGATGGCATCATTCCGATAATGCTCCAGACATTACAGGAGCCTATGGTATCCTGGCTGGAAAGGGTCTACAAAGCCAGTATCAGCTTGACATACATTTCGATAGCTGGAAAAGAGTCAAAGTTGTCTTCATTCCCAAACCGGGAAGAAGAAATCACGAAAAAGCAAAAGACTTCCGATCAATGAGTCTTACATCTTTCCTAAGAAAGGTACTGGGAAGACTTTTAGACCTACATATTAGGCTTTTTCTGGGAAATTCCAAACTTTCCAAAGCTCAACATGCACACATTAAGGGCAGGTCAACTGAAACTGCCCTTCATGAAGTCGTGGGCACCATAGAAAAATCACTCCATTACAAGCAGTACACTTTAGCGGCATTCCTCGGCATAGAGGGGGCCTTCAATAACAGTCGAAGCAATTGTTCGATCTCTTGTGAAGGTGGGAATATCTGACCACATATGCGAGTGGATCGAACAAATACTCAGAAACAGTATCATAATTTCAACCATTGATTCACTAAAGCTGGCCCGTTATGCAAATAGGGGCACTCCGCCACTATGGGTGGTGGTACTGAACGACATTCTACTGGATCTCAATAAGGGTGGAGTGAAAGTAGTAGCATATGCAGATGATATAGTGGTGGCGGTATCAGGTCTCTCCCCCTCAACGATTAGTGAAATCCTAGAGGGAGCTTCGCTCCAGCTAAACACCTGGGCTACAAAAAGTGGACTGGGTGTCAACCCTAGCAAGACGGAACTGATGCTGTTCACCAATAAAACAAAAATACCACAATTCAGGCTTCCCTCCCTTAATGGAACGTCTCTCACATTGTCCTCCGAGGCTAAATACTTGGGTGTCGTATTAGATACCAAGCTGAGCTAGAAGACAAATATAGAGAGGCGGGTTGAGAGAGACTACACAGCTTATTATACATGTAAAATAGTATTCAGTAGGAACTGGGAATTGAAGCCAAAGCTTGTCCTCTGGATGTACACGGCTATCATACGACCAATACTAACGTATGCGGCGTTAGTTTGGTGGCCAGCACTAGATAAACAATACAACGTCAGGAAATTAGGCAGTATACAAAGAGCAGCTTGTGCAGGTGCTACAGGCGAAATTAAGTCGTGTCCATCTGATGCGCTTAATGTAATCCTGCATTAACTACCCACAGAACTCCATATCCGCGAAACTGCTGCGTCTGCGGCAGTCAGACTCAAAGAGTCAAGCTGCTGGAGGGCTCTGCAGCACGGCCATAGTGATATTCTTGACAAGCTTATCGAATCAGGTAAACAATCAGATTATATATCTCCTACGACAGATTTCAGCAAAAGCTTTTAGGTGAAGTTTCCTTCAAGACGGGATTGGAGTAGGGGAAGGATAGTCGAGGATAATTCCACTGAAATCTATACTGACGGGTCCAAAATGGACTGCGGTGTTGGTGCGGGGGTGTATCTCTGAAACGCTGAATGTCTCTCTCTCGTTTCGACTACCTGACTTTGGTAGTATCTTCCAAGCGGAAGTACTGGGCATCGAAAGGGCCTGTAAAGCACTAGAGAGGAACCGCCTAGGTGTACGAAAAGCAAACATTTTTTCAGATAGCCAAGTGGCAATGCTGGCACTTGCCTCACCGGTAACAAAATCCAAAACAGTCAGAGATTGGAAACGTGCGCTAATCACGGTGGCCGAGTTAATAGACATCACTCTCATCTGGGTTCCCGGCCATAGGAACATACACGGAAATGAGAGGGCTGACGAGTTGGCTAAGGCCGGAGCATCTTTGGATGAATCCGAGGCAGTAACTATAAATTGTCCACTAGGACTCAGCAAAAGGGAACTGCACCTGCAATTCACACGTATGGCTGATACACGTTGGAACAATCTTAAAACCTGCAAAACTGCGAGGTACATATGGCCGCACTATGGCAAGCCAAAAACAGAAGAACTTCTCAAGAGGTCGAGGATAGATATAGTCAAATTAATAGCCACGATAACGGGACATTGGCTCATTGGTGAACATTCAGCTAGGATGGGCCTTCCGTATAACCCTCGGTGCCGTAGCTGTAATCTTGTGGGAAGTAAGGAAACGGTCCTTCACTATCTTTGCCCAGCATTGGCACAAATAAAGCAGATAACACTCGGGAGTTTTTCCATCCAAAATCTTGGGGAAATTTCCAAATTCACCATTACTAACCTAAATAGATTCATTGGAAAATCCAAATGGTTTGACGAACCCAACAAATCATGAAAGCAGATAAAATCAGGGGTCCCAGAGAAAGCGTATCAAAATGGTGCTTTCAACACTAATTGGGTCCTGGGAACATACCCAGGCGACGCTTATACCAACCAACATATACAAATAAAGATATTTTGGAAAGAAAATTTATTTTGAATTTATGTATACATTTTACACTTATGATGTGACACGCTTGAAACTTTAAATAAGTAAAGAGAACAAAGCGCTGATTATTTTCCAGCAATTTTTATACCTTTCATGAGCATGAAATGGTATTATAACTTTGGTCCGATGTTTGTAAGTATCAGAACAAAAAGAGATAGACCCATTAAAATGTATAGTTATATGATCAGAACGTCGAGCTGAGTTGATATAGCCATGTCCGTCTGTCTGTCTGTCCGTCTGTTTTTATGCAATCTAGTCTCTCAGTTTTCGAGATATCCGCATCAAATTAGGTAGGTGGGTGTATTTTTATAATGTATTAATCATTTGTCGGAACCGGAAGAATCGGACCACTATAACATATAGCTCCCATACAACTGATTGTTCAGATATGAGATTTTTCGTTATAACTTCTTCATTTATGCAGCTACGAACATGAAATTTTTCAGTACTTGCACCCATTATCAACAGAATACTTACAGTGAAAATTACAAAGATCGGGTCACTATAACCTATAGCTCCCATACAACTGATTGTTCAGATATAAAATTTTTCGTTATAACTCCTCCATTTATATAGCTAGGAACATGAAATTCCGCACTGTTTTCAATAATTATCAACAGAAAACTTACAGTGAAAATTAAAAATATCGGCTAACTATAACCTATAGCTCCCATACAACTGATTGTTCAGATATGAGATTTTTCGTTATAATTCATACATTTATGTAGCTAGGACCATGAAATTTCGCGTTGTTTTCACTCATTATCAACAGAAGACTTACAGTGAAAATAATAAAGATCGGGTCACTATAACCTGCAGACCCCATACAACTGATTGTTCCGATATGAGGTGTTTTATCATAACTCCTCCATTTATGCAGCTAGGAACATGAAATTTCGCACCATTTTCACTCATTATTAACAGAATACTTACAGTGAAAATAACAAGGATCGGATGACTACAACATATATCTTCCATACATCTTTTTTTACTGTAAAACTTTATTTGAACAGCTAAAACCGATAAATTTCGTAAGTTTCGTATTTTATAAATAATAATACAAAGTTTACTGAGAAAATCATCAAAATCTATGCTGTATAAGCTTTATCTCCTATAGCACTGATTGTTCAGATACCAGTTTTTGCAATATATCTCCTTTATTTAGGAAACTAAACCCAATAAATTGTGTTACCGGTTTACATACCGATCACATAGCAGTGAAAATCACTTAGATTGGTGCCATATAAGGTATATCTTCCATACATCTGATTGTTTAGATGCGATTTTTTATATAAGTATGTAACTCCTCTATCGATGTATGCAGATGTATTCAAAAGCAGTAATCTGTCAAAGTAAAATTTGCAGATGTTCATGAAAGGTATGAAGCCTTCGGCATAGCCGAAAACAGCGCTGCTCTTACTTGTTTTTTATTTAATTTGCAATAAAAATACTTATTTGTTACTAATATTTTAAGCAAATTGTACAAATACCTTCGACTCACTGACAACAAATGTTCTTTTTCAACGTCGCACGCATGTAGGCATTACTTCGACTTCCACATATGCATTATTTCGGTTTTCAACAGAAACTGTGCATGTAAGCATTACTTCGTTTTTTCACATATGCATTATTTCGGTTTTTGTTATATGCATTATATCTCTTTTCAGGTAACATAGAGTGGAAAATTCTACTTAGTAGGGGTTATAATCCCTAAGCGTGGCCGAAGGTCGCCAACGCAAAAAGAATTTCTGCGCAAAAATACTTACGCCCTTCTTTTCCAACAACACAGAAAGGGCAGTACTACTTTTTCTTCTTTTTTATTGGTGCTGTAACCGCCTAAGCGATTTTGGCCGAGTCCAAAACAGCACGCCAGTCATTTCTCTTCTGTGCTAACTGACGCCAATTGGAAATGCCAAGTGAAGCCAAGTCCTTCTCCACCTGGTCTTTCCAACGCAGAGGAGGCCTTCCTCTTCGTCTGTTACCAGAATCGCGGCCCGCGTTGATTATTTTCAGAGCAGGAGCGTTTATGTCCATTCGAACGACATGACCAAGCCAGCGGAGCCGCTGAATTTTAATTCGCTCCACTATGTTTATATCGTTGTAAAGCTCATACAGCTCATCGTTAAATCGTCTGCGATATTCGCCATCACCAACTCGTAAAGGTCCGTAAAACTTTCGCAGAATCTTTCTCTCGAAAACTCCAAGAGCCGCCTCATCAGATGCTTTCATTTTCCATGCCTCAGCGCCATACACCAGCACAGGCATGATGAGTGACTTATAGAGTGTGATCGTTTTACGACGAGAGGACTTTACTTCTCAATTGCCTACTCAGCCCAAAGTAGCACTTGTTGGCAAGAGTGATTTTCCGTTGGATTTCAAGGCTGACATTATTATTGGTGTTAATGCTGGTTCCCAAATAAACGAAGTCGTCTACTTTTTATACCCGAGCGCACTTGTGTCCCATATAACAGTAATTTTCACAAATACGAATATTAAATAAGAATATTAAAAATTTTTGAAAAGCGGGCGTAGCCACGCCCACTTATGGTTACATGTGTATATCTTGGTAACCCCTGTACCAATTTCTTCCACACTTGGCACAGTTGTTAGCCTTGCTACAGCATACTTAATGGCCGAATAACAATATCGGACAATAACCACGCCCACATCCCATATAGCGGTAATTTGGAGAAATACGAAATCTTCGATAAGTCAGTAAATATTAAAGCTTATTTATTCAAAATTGATGCTTGGAACAACTCTTTATCAGAAAATATGCTTGTGATAAAATTTTGGAGAATGGGCGTTGCACCGCCTACTTATGATCACATATATGTATCTCGGTAACCGTTCTACCAATTTGTACCAAACTCGGTATGGTTATTGTGCTTGCCACATAAAAGCAAACCGTTGAAAATTATTGAAATCGGACTAAATTTGAGGCCGCTTTTCATATAATGGTAGATTTCAGAAATGCTTGAAACTTCAATATTTCGAAATTTAAGGACGCTAATTTACACAAAATTGATACACCCCGGCTTGCCATGTAGCGGTAGCTTTCGGAAAGGTGAAAATCATGTAGTGAATACTTGCACCGGGTATTTAATGTTCGGCCCCGCCCGAACTTAGACTTTCTTACTTGTTCAAACTTGTAACTGTCAACAGTTACGTGGGTGCCAAGACGCGTATGCTCTGACTGTTTGTGTGATGACTGGAGATATTTCGCTTTGTCCTCATTCACCACCAAACCCATTCGTTTTGCTTCTCCATGCAATCCCGAGAAGGCAGAACGGACGTAGCCCTTGATTTTACCGATAATATCGATGTCGTCGACATACGCCAACAATTGTATGCTCTTGTAAAGTATTGTGCCTGAGCGGTTCAGTTCCGCGGCTCTTATTATCTTCTCCAACATCAGATTAAAGAAATCACACGAAAGGGAGTCCCCTTACCTGAAACTCGTTTGGTATCAAACGGCTCGGTCCTTCCCTATTCTGACGGAGCTGGTGGTATTGCTCAACGTCATTTTACACAGCTGTATTAGTTTCGCGGGTATACCAAATTCAGACATCGCGGCATAAAGGCAACTTCTCTTCGTGCTGTCGAAAGCGGCTTTGAAATCGACAAATAGCTGGTGAGAGTCGATCCTGTCATAGTCAGGCTGTGGGACAGCTACTCCATCATCATCGACTGGGGACTCGGGCTCGTCTACTACTTGCAGCGCTGCTACCATTCAGTCGGTTGTAAAAGTGTTCCCTCCACAATTTAAGTATATTCTGGAAATCGGTCACTAGGTCGCTATTGTGGTTCTTACAGGAGTTCGCCCCGGTCTTGTAACCCTCTGGTAGAATTTTTGTGCGTTCTTCCTTTCGGCCTCTCCCTTCTTATTGCGGCAAATACGTCTCACTTCCTTCTTCAGTTCGCTATAACGGTCCCACATGGTTCGCACGATCACAGCGTGGCCCTATAGGCGGCGTCTCTTTTCTCTACGGCTTCTTGACATTCCTCATCGTACCAGTTGTTCTTTCGGGCTCGCTGAAATCCAACTACTTCTTCGGCGGCGGTACTTAATGATCGGAAAATGTGGCTGCACTGCTCGCGTATGTCGGATTGTTGAAGAGTGCTCTCATAGAGCAGGTGTGTGAGTCAAGTGGCGTATAAATTGGCCGTCTGTTGTGATTGCAGCTTTTCGACGTTAAGCTTTCCTTGCATTGATGGGCGCACATTTTTTGCTGCACAGAGGCGGGTGCGTATCTTGAATTATTAAGGTAAAAAAAAAATGCTCAAATGTTTGGAGACATTTTTCTCAAATAACTATTGCTCGTAGTCCCGAAACCTACCAAAAGCCAATCAAGCCCACCAACCTACCAAATGGAAAAAAAACCTACCAATTTTGGTAGGAAAAGCTTATGTTTGGCAACACTGATACTGTGGTGAAATTAGGTAAGCAAATTTTCGGGGGGAAACATCGATACATCGATGTTTCGATGCATCGGAAATGTGAACATCGATGCTAACGCTGACGACACACAATCAGTTTTTGTCTTTCAATTTCCCCACACACATTGCACACACATTAAAAAATCATCAAAACGGAAAGCCATTACGTAAGCAGCATTCAATTTGAGAAGCAATTTCATTATCAACATGTCGCCTTCAAGAAAACAATATAACTAACTAGCTTCTTAGAACATTTTCCATCTTAATTCCATTGTAGATTAACATTTTAACATGCATAAGCTTAGTATTTTTTTATTTTCACAAAATTCGAATGCCAATGCTGAAAAGCTGATCAAAGTTGAAAGCAAAATTTAAACTCAATTGAAAGAGAAAAATTGAAAGCAAGCTGCTCATTCAACCAATAAATAAGAGTGGGTTAGTGAAAAAGTGTGAAGGCCGGTCCACATAGAACTTTTGCGTTGGCTTTGGCGTTGGCGTTAGTTTGACAGAACGCACGTTAAAAGTATGCTTGCTACAATGAACGCATGGCAGCGAATGCTTGGGCCACTAAATTAATATACTAACTACAGATAAATTAATATTTCATATCAATAATTGCATTAAAAACGATATTCCTTGCCCGCACTTAATTAAAAAGGGAAAATATTTCACACAATTTTATTTATTTGCAATAGCTGACGAGCAACACACGCGAAAAGATGAGAGTTGGCCATCTTTTTGCTTTGTGTTGGCGTGAGCGTTGCCGATTTCTGGCTACGTTGACGTCTGCATTTGAATTCATGTATTCATCGTCAGCTGTTGAAGCGACGCCAACGCCAACGCAACGCCAAAGTTTTAGATGGACTGGCCTTAAGAGTATTGAGAACTGGAAGGGGAAAATTGAATGTGTATCGGCCCGGTAAAATACATCGACAGAAAAACATCGATATATCGATGGATTCCGATGTTTCACATTTTGTTAGGTTGTAGTCACATTAAAAGGAGAATTTAAAACTTTTCAATTCCAACTCTCTGTAATTCAATTAGAAAACCCCTTCATATGGATGCATTTCCCCGTATTTATTTACCATTCTTCTACCCTTCTTATAAATCATGGATAACTAGATAGATGAAACTCTTTCTCGTGAGAGGGCTGTCGAAGTGTGTATTTTTTATAACATTCTCCAGTAGAGCCACTGTGACGAAAACATGTATGGGCATTTATAGAGAAATTTTAGATTAAACACAACGAACAAAAGTTGCAATATTTTTCATATCTGTTTTATATTTCAGTGTTTACATTGCCAGTAAAATCGCGTTTAGTTGCAAATACTGCTTTATAATAATATTAAAAAATGCGGAAAGAAGAAAACCACTGAATTCGATGTGATGCATTTTCCACACATCTAGTGGTAGCTCGCCACTTCGCGTGTCAGCTGTTTATCTGCCCAGGGATTGGCAGTGCTGCCAAGTACGAAAACGAGCTCCTGGGCGCGCTCTCAGAAAAAATGAGAGAGTTTCTTATCTAGTTATCCATGCTATAAATAGAATAAAAATGCATACCGTAGTAGGTTCGCTGAGCCTAAAGTTCCAAGGCCCAATTTCATTGAAATTTCAACGGGAACCCGGGCGAGTTTTAATGATTAAGGCTTTCTGCACATTGGTCGTCCAATCATAGTTGCTTCGTCGTCACAATCATGATGCAACGATTACATGACGACTACACTTTCGCACACTCGGTCGTGATATTTCAATTCATTCGGCGTCTAAAAATTCACTTGGAGCAGGTATTTTCTGTTTTTCTGATTGATATTTTCGCGAGATATTTACAAAAGGCTGCAATTTTTCAAATATAGATTGTGCTTCAAAAATTTTTCAGTAATACCTCTTCTTTTCTTTTCCTGAAATGTGCTTTGTGCATGCACACAGACACTTTTTACAATTTCGTCATATTTTATAGTAAAAACGCTCACATTTATTGAATTTTAATGCAATTATCCACCTTTTAATAATTTCCACAGATTTTATGTAAAAAAATACTAATTTTTATACAATTTTAATGCGAATATTAACTTTTTCACTAATTTTCCCCCATAAAATGTAAACAAACAATGCGTGCACAACAATTAGCAAAAACCCGTTTCTGCATCTTCTACGATATGCCGATAACGACAAGTGTGCTCATCTCCTTTGAAATGCGTGTGCTCGGCTCAAAATTTCAGGGCGAGACGATAACGCAACTATGATTGGACGACAAGTGTGCAGATAGAGTTATTTATTATATTTTATATTACTGACGTGATAAAGTAACTAAAATATTTTATAATAATACTACGTTTCTAAATATATGTTTTTAAGATGTTTGCTATATAATTTCACACTGTTTTATTCATTGGGGGAAACTTTCCATTATGGCCGTTCGTTAAAGGTGGGGTGGGCGAAGGGGGAGTGGGCGTGGCACCTCCAACCGACCTTTTTGGGAGGGCATGAACCGCCATTGACAAAAATGCAACCCCCGACCTCCTAGGCCCCCTATGGTTCCTACGGGCCCCTTAGAAAAATGGCCAAAAATCGCAATTTTTACTTGCTTCCACAGTATCTTTGCGTAGAATTCCTTTCTGCGTAAGCGGCCTTCGGCCCGCTGATTATAACCCTTACTACGTAGAATTCTCCTTTCTGTGTGACCTAACGGGGCCACCGCCCCAGTGATGTAACCTTGGGAAAGGATGAGGTAACTAGAATTCCCTTTCTGTGTGGTAAACCTGGGGCTGCCGCCCCAATGATGTCTATTTTGGTTACTGGGTGTTTTATAAAAATGTCTTGTATATAAAAATGTGTATATAAAAATGTATTGTGCAAATGAATATTTAACATTTTTCAAGCGAATAAACGCAAATAAAAATTGTAATTTTTGGTAATTTTTCTAAGGGGTCCCTAGGGATCCATAGGGGACCTAGGTGGTCGGGGGTTGCATTTTTGTCAATGGCGGTTCATTCCCTCTCCAAAAAGGTTGGTTAGAGGTGCCACGCCCACTTACCTTTCGCCCACCGCCCCTTTAACGAACGGCCATAAAGGAAAGCCAACCCATTCATTGTAACATTGAATGATTTTTTCAAGACGGCGGCCGCCCAGCGTTGAATTCTAAATAGTATCGGCGCAACCATCTAAATTTTTTGCCATTTCATTTGTTTACATTTATCAGCTGTTCATTTGGCAGCATATTCATCAAACCGTTTCTAAGACGTAATTGTTGGGTTCAACAGTTGCCAGCAGTTTCGTAGCAGATGAGCTAAACAGCTACGTCTTATGAACGCGACCAATGTATAGTCGATTTTAGGAAATTGTAAACATCGATGGCGCTCATCGAAATTTGATCCGATATAATCGATATTTCAAAAATATCGATGAACCCTTTGCCTTCTTAATAGGGTCGCCTCACAGCCATGATTCAACAAATACAGGTTGTAGCAATCGTACAAAAAAAACATTTACCGTTGGTATGAACTCCTTGTGTCATCAACATCTTTATCTATTCATATTCGTATGTATATGTATACCCTGCACACCAGGATTTCATAGAATTCTGTAAGGTTTCACAATTTTTTTTAAGAATTTTCTTTAAGAAATCCTACAGAAATTTCTTACTAGTTCCTGTCAACCGCTTCATATGTTTTTCTCTAAAGATTTCTAAAAGAATCGTAACAAAATTCCGACACTCTTAAAGATTTCGGGTATTTATATACGTATATGTGTATGTATACGCGGATATGTAAACAAAGCAAAACAGACTATAATTGGACACAAGCATGCTCATAAGAAGAAGCATAGCCTCTATCGCTATCACCTGTAATTGATGCGCCTTGGCTCACAGCTTTTGTTCAACTTTTGGTTCAACTAATCGCCTGTGAAAGTTGAATCATGTAAATTCCCTATAAGGTCGGTGTTATGCAGACAAACTTTTGTTTGCCAAATTAAATGGCGGCTGCTTAGTTTGCTCGGAGGTGGTTATGTCGAGTTTGGCACAGGGTTGCACGTTCATTATGGTTTTCATGGCTATTGCCAACACGAAATGAGAATTTCAGATGTACATAACGCGCAAAATTTAAAATTTTTGTATATGACAACACCGAATTTGCTGCAGTTTGACCAAACCAAATTAGTTTGCTGGGAGAGTCACCAAACTCGCTCTCTCCGAGTTTGCTGCAACAACAATTGCACGCAGTTTGCCAAACAAAATTTCTGCATAACACCGACCTAAGTGAAATATCTAAGGGTGGGTAACTCTGTAAATTTTGGTGTGCTGACTCAGTAACTCCAACTCACTTTAATGAGTCAGCACAGAGAGCTGGCACAAGTGTGCTATCGCACAATTGGTATGTGCATCGAAATTATTGACGATGTTAGTAATCGAAATCGATTTAGAAAAGGTTATCCTTAGCTTCTATTCGTAGCTGGCCGGCAAAATTTTAGAAAGCTGATTTCAACTGGTGAGTTCATTTGCGAATAAATTCCCTACTTAGTTTTGCTTGAGAGTTGTCACATAAGAATCTGTTAAATGGGCTATGCATGTAAGCGGTTACCCAACGCATAGCACTTCACATGTAGAATTCTGTTTGGTTTTGACTTTTACGTAAAAAGGGTATAGCAGTGCAAGTATGCATAACTGGGCTATTCGCCTTGCTTCTTGTTAAATTTGGTAGTCGTATATTCAACTGATGGTAAGTCTCGTGACGCCATCTATTATGGTACTTTTTGGAAGATCGTATTGTGTGAATGTGTCAGCTCATCAATTGAGTTACCACATCGACACAGTTGTAAACAATGCAGCCGAACCGAGCTATGCAAGTGTCAGCACATCAACTGAGTTACCATATCGACACTGAAGCACACTGAGCTATACATTGTCAGCACATAAACTGAGTTACTGAGTTACAAATTTTTTCAGAGGTGAGTCTGAGCATGCGGCACATTTCTAAGAGTCAGCACAGTAACTCAGCACAGTGCTGAGTTACCCACCTTTAGAAATATCGCTCATCACTAATCCAAACAAGTGAAATTTTTAAAAATAAAAATTTTGCCCAAATTATTTTGTGGCTTCTTTTATTCTATTAAATGGACTTGGAAAAAATGGTGAGAATTTTTGTAATATGTTATTGATGGTTTGTAATATTTTGGTTTTAAAGGCTCTCAAATCGTTAAGTGCTGAGTCTCCGACACCGCCAAAAATGTCCGTATGTGCAATGCTGGCATTTCTACTTATTACTATTAGTGCTGCTGCTGTGTTAGAATTTTGTTATACTAATCACAGCTTTAATCTTGAAGTTAATACGGAACGGCCAGTTACAAATAATTCTGAAACTTCAATAAAATTTTCAATGTATCCTCCTGTTAAAGCAGGGGAAAACCATCTGCAACACGTAGTGCGATTGTTAGAAGTATTAGGATATACACAAACTTCAATAAATGAACTTGACTGGAATCTACTTTGGGCTCATGAATATCCTTTTCAAAATATCTCAGAAATGATGCGACATCTTTTACCTCATCAAACTGTAAATCATATTCCCGGAATAGGTTTTCTTACGAGCAAAGTGGATCTTTCTACCGCGTCATTACCATTTATGCCTAAAGCCTTCCGTTTGCCACAAGAAAAAGAAGAATTTTTAAAATATACTTCTATCAATCCTGATACATTATTTGTGGAAAAGCACAATAAGCATAGATACATTAAAATTTGTTCTTCTAATTCTATAAATCTGAGTTCAAGTGAGACTTTTTTGCAAGAATTTATTGAAAATCCCTTTTTGGTCGATGGCCACAAATTCGACATTGGAGTGTATGCCGTGATAACATCCGTCGATCCCTTGTTATCATATATATATACTGGAGACGTGCTGTTCCGTTATTGTTCGGAAAAGTATTTCCCTTTCGATTCCAAAAATGTAAAGAAATATGTAGTAGGAAATGACTATGTACCAACTTGGGAAGTTCCTTCTCTAATAAAATACTTTGAAATATTTGGTGGGGGTATGAGAGCTTCTTTCGACGCGTATGTGCGTGATCAATCAATGGAACCGTCTGTCATTTGGACGCAAGTTGAAAACATAGTGCGAGAGACAATATTAGCTAAGAAAAATAATATTGTATTGGCTATGCGACCTTATAAAACTGGTAACTTCTTTGAGCTGCTTCGATTTGATTTAATTGTAGATGATGAACTGAAAGTTCATTTAATGGAGATTAATATGTCACCGAATTTATCATCAGCGCACTTCAAGCAAAATGCATTGTTATATGAGCAAGTTCTGTACAGCGTTTTCAACCTTGTTGGCGTTGGGTCTCCTCTACGGGCTAAACAAAGGTAATTATAGTCCTATTGTAATTGTGTTACTTCAATTAGAGTTTAAAGTACCTAATTTATTTATATATATTTATTTTTTTTTTTAGCCGTTTAGATGATGAAATTATAACGTCTGACAAAAATATTGCGGTAAACTTAAGTGACTGTGCGAAATATTCATGTCATAAATCTTGTTATAAATCGGAGTGCAAGATGTGTTTACCTTGTCTGAAAGGGTCAGAAATTCAAATTTTACGAAAGGCGCATTTTGAGCATTTGCATAAAGTAGACATGAAAAGGATATATCCGAAAGCAGTGGTACGTAAACCATTTAAATATATGAAGATTTAGCCTTTAACCTTTAAGAAAATCGCAGTTTGATTTGCATTTATTTGTTTCGTCTCCTTATTTGGCCCTGTAGCCGCCTAAGCGATTTTTGTGCCAACTGACTCCAATTGGAAATACCAAGTGAAGCCAAGCCCTTCTCCAACTGGCATTTCCATCGCAGGGGGGGGGGGGGGGGGGCTCCCTCTTCCTCTTCTACCACTAGCGGGTTCCGAGTTGAATACTTTTAGAGCTAGAGCGTCGGTGACCATTTAAACGACATTGCCAACCCAGCGGAGCCGCTGTAACTTAATTCGCTGCGATTGTTGTTGTTGTTATAGCGGCTGCAACAACCCCTCCCAGATCGGTTTGTCCCTCAATCGTTGTCGTCAAGCTCTACTCACGGTAGCCCCAGGAAGCGTGCAGCCTCGACGGGGTTTGTCCATAGGGACAGGGGCGTTAGCGAGGTGGGATTTAGAGGACATACGAAGAGATGCTGTGAGTTACGGGGCGACACTGCTGCAGTAAACAGAGCGCCGTTGGGCTATTCTGGTTGGGCGAAATCGTCTGCGGTACTCGCCGTCGCCAACGCGTACGGGCCCGTAAATACCAAGAGCCGCCTCATCGGATGTTGTTGTTGTTGTAGCGGCTACAACAACCCCGCCCAGATCGGTTGATATCTCAGTCGTTGTCGTCAAGTCCCACTAACGGCAGCCCTACGAAGCGTGCAGCCTATATCGGGTCGGTCCACAAGGACAAAGCCGTTTGGGTTGTCAGGTTGTCCGGGCATGCGAAGAGATGTTTCGAGTCAGGTTGGGTCTTTCCGCATGCCGGACACCCATCTGGCACATCCTCATTCAATCTACTTAGGTAGGAGTTTAACCTGCTGCAGTAGCCAGAGCGAAGTTAAGCTATTGTTGTTCGTGTTTCCCGAGGCAGATGAAGCTCCGTCTCGTCTATGTCCGGTGGTGGTGTGCCTAGAACGGCATTCACAGGTCTAGAGTCTACATAACACGAGACTGTGAATGCCGTTCAGGGCCAGTCAGTAAACTAACGGGTCCAGAGGTTGCTTGGCGAGGGCTCCTCTGCAAGCAGCTGTCTGTTTGGGTGGCCACTTCTGTGGCTCCCGATCAGGAACTCCTTGCAGAGCATTATGTTGTGCTCCTTTATGGGGAGCATTTGTGCCTCGTTGTGGAGGTGATGTTCGTGCGACATCAAGAGGCATCCTGTCGCTGTCCCGAGTGCGGTGTTCTGTACAGTCTGAAGCTTCGTCCACTGCGTCATACTAGTCCCCGGCGACCACACTGGCGCTGCGTAATTTATAACCGGCCGACCTATTGCCTTGTATGTTGCCAGCAACGTTTCTTTGTCTTTGCCCCAAGTACTGCCGGCTAGCGACTTGAGGACCTTGTTGCGGCTCTGTACTTTATTGACAATAGCGGTTGCGTGCGCAGAAAAGGAGAGCAGGCTGATGAATGTTACTCCGAAAATTTTGGGATTATTCACCGTCGGAATTGGTGTGTCATCGACGTGAATTCCCAGCAGTAGCCTGACCTGCTTCGTCCAGGTTGTGAACAGGGTCGCAGAGGATTTCGTAGGGGAGAGGGCTAGACACTATGCAGTGAAGAAGCGAGAAAGTTCGGAGAGATGCCCGTTTACTTTCGAACACAGGTCATCAATTCCATTCCCAGTCGCCATGATTGAGCAACCGTCGGCGTAAGAGACAATCGAGACTCCCTCTGGTGGTTGAGGGAGCTTTGAAATGTAAAAGTTAAACAGTAGCGGGGAAAGGACACGACCCTGTGGAAACCCCTGTTTTATTTTTCTAAGTTTACTCGATTTGTCTCTAAACATTACCGACGAGTGTCGACCACGCAGATAATTTGCCGACCACAGTTTGAGCCTCTGTGGGAGAGAGGAAGCCACTATATCTTCTAGTAGCGTGGAATGGCAGACGGTGTCAAACGCCTTTGACAATTCCAACGATACTAGAATCGTTCTCTCACAGGGACGGTTTCAGTTAAGGCCACGAGTTATCGGAGTGTTTATGGCGTTAAGTGCTGTTGTTGTATATGCTTCTGCGCCATAAGTAGCACTTGGCAGGAGGGATTCTGCGTTAGATTTCCATCCAGGATATCACCCTGACATAGGTGCGCTCCTCAGAGGTGACTTTAATGCGCACCACGATCTTTTGGCACTCAAGCCTGTTAAACGATTGTAGGGGACTGACTTGGCTGAGCAGATAGACAATTCGACATTCTGCACAATATCTGACGACGCACCCACCACGATTATGGGCAGCTGCTGAAGCTCGCCAGACATAACAATAGTCAGCGCTGGTCTGATAAACAGCATATCATGGCGACCTATGCTGACTTTGGCATCAGACCATCTGCCCATAGTCATCTCGATGGATAAACCAATCGACTTTGCTTCCGCGGAGCACCGAACATATATCAACTTTTCTAAAGCTGATTGGAAAGGCTTCGCGGAATTTACTGAAAACACCTTCACTGCTCTCCCCACACCAACCGACGTCCACCATGGTGATAGTACGTTCCGCAGGGCTGTCACCGCTGCTGCAGCTCGCTTCATACCGGCAGGATGTATTACGGACCCACGCCCAAATTTCCCTGCTGAAGCGGCTGTTCTAGCCAATGAGCGTGATAGCCTTCGTCAGGTCGATCCCGGAGATCCCCGTATCAGGGATCTTAACGCGGAGATTCGGCAACTAGTAAACGTACATAAGCGGAAGAAGTGGGAAGAGCATCTGAAGAATTGTAACTTCACCTCTGGTGTGAGTAAGCTTTGGTCAACCGTGAGGTCACTGCCCTACGAAGCACGACGACAGAGTCGAAATTTCTTTCGGCCACCATTCTTCGTGGGACCCGGAGCGATGCGCGAGCTATTTTAGCCGGCAGTTCATACTGCATCCTCCGGTGGACAAAGCCAAGCGTCAGTTGACCAGAAGGCTGTACAAACTCCCAACAACCTGTACCCCCCTTGCTTTCACTTGCGGTGAAGTTCAGGTGGCCACCGGGAACGCGAAAGCCTCCAAAGCCATAGGTCCCGACGGCATATGCATGCTGATGCTGAAAAATTTGGGTCCTGCGGGGGTAGCGTACCTAACGAAGGTCCTCAATTTGTCTATGGCCACTCTCATCATCCCAGACATCTGGAAGGTGGGGAGAGTGGTCCCACTGCTCAAACCGGGGAAACCTGCCAACATAGGAGATTCTTATCGGCCGATAACACTCCTTTCCCCGGTAGCGAAGACACTCGAGGCCTTGCTGCTCCCGTATTTCACAAACCACTCGACCCCAGCGAATCATCAGCATGGTTTCCGTAAAGTGCACAGTACAACAACAACACTTAACGCCATAAACACTCAGATAACTCGTGGCCTTAACCGAAACCGTCCCTGCGGGAGAACGATTCTAGTAGCGCTGGACTTGTCAAGGCGTTTGACACCGTCTGCCATTCAACGCTACTAGAAGATATAGAGGCTTCCTCTCTCCCATAGAGGCTCAAACGGTGGTCGGCAAATTATCTGAGTGGTCGATGTTAACAGACAAATCGAGTAAACTTAGAAAAATAAAACAGGGGGTTCCACAGGGTGGTGTCCTTTCCCCGCTACTGTTTAACTTTTACATTTCAAAGCTCCCTCAACCACCAGAGGGAGTCTCGATTGTCTCTTACGCCGACGGTTGCTCGATCATGGCGACTGGAAATGGAATTGATGGCCTGTGTTCGAAAGTAATCGGGTATCTCTCCGAACTTTCTCGCTTCTTCACTGCAAAGTGTCTAGCCCTCTCCCCTACGAAATCCTCTGCGACCCTGTTCACAACCTGGACGAAGGAGGTCAGGCTACCGCTGGGAATTCACGTCGATGACACACCAATTCCGACGGTGAATAATCCCAAAATACTCGGAGTAACATTCGTCAGCCTGCTCTCCTCTGCGCACGCAACCGCTATTCTCAATAAAGTACAGAGCCGCAACAAGGTCCTCAAGTCGCTAGCCGTCAGTACTTGGGGCAAAGACAAAGAAACGTTGCTGGCAACATACAAGGCAATAGGCCGGGCGGTTTTAAATTACGCAGCGCCCATGTGGTCGCCGGGGACTAGTAGGCCGCAGTGGACGAAGCTTCAGACTGTACAGAACACCGCATTCAGGACAGCGACAGGATGCCTCCTGATGTCGCCCGAACATCACCTCCACAACGAGGCACAAATTCTGCCCACAAAGGAGAACAACATAATGCTCTGCAAGCAGTTCCTGATCGGGAGCCACAGAAGTGGCCACCCAAACACACAGCTGCTTGCAGAGGAGCCCTCGCCTAGGCAGGTCAGGAGGCATCTATATGAACTGACGGACGAAGTCCAGAGGTTCAACAAGCAACCTCTGGACCCGTCAGCTTACTGACTGGCCCTGAACGGCATTCACAGGAAGTCAGTCTCGAGTTATGTAGACTCTAGACCTGTGAATGCCGTTCTAGGCACACCACCACCGGACATAGACGAGACGGAGCTTCATCTGCTTCGGGAGACACTTACAACAATAGCCCAACTTCGCTCTAGCTACTGCAGCAGGTTAAACTCCTACCTAAGTAGATTGAATGAGGATGTACCAGATGGGTGTCCGGCATGCTGAGAGACCCCACCTGATTCGAAACATCGCTTCGCATGCCCGGAAACCCGACAACCCTAACGGATTTGTCCTTGTGGACCGACCCGATAGAGGCTGGACGCTTCCTAGGGCTGCCGTTAGTGGAACTTGACGACAACGACTGAGATATCAACCGATCTGGGCGGGGTTCTTGAAGAAGTCACATGAAAGGGAGTCGCCCTTTCTGAAACCCCGTTTGGTGGCGAACGGCTCGGAGATGTATTTTCCAATTCTAACAGAGCTGGTGGTATTGCTCAACGTCATTTTACACGACCGTATCAATTTGGCGTTGGAGCCAGATTCAGAATAGCGGCGTATAGTCGACTCCTTTTAGTGCTGTCGAAAGCGGCTTTAAAGTCGACAAATAGGGGGCGAGGGTCGATCCTTTTCTCGCGGGTCTTTTCCAAGATTTGGCGTGTTGCGAATACATGGTCTATGCTAGATTTTCCAGGCCTAAAGCCGCACTGATAAGGCCCAGTGTTGTTGTTGTTGTTGTTGTAGCGGTTACCAGCAAGGCCCAGGAAGTGTGCGACTTCCACAGGGTCTGTCCATAAGGACAGGGGCGTCAGCTGGGTGGGGTTCTCAGGGCATTTGAAGATGTGCCAAGAGTCGTGTGGCGACTCTCTACATGCCGAGCATTGGTTGTGCACATCCTCATAAATTCCGCTCAGGTATGAGTTAAGCCTGCTGCAATAGCCGGAGCGAAGTTGGGCTATTCTGTCCCGTCCACGTCCGGTGGTTGTGTGCCCAGAATGGAATTCACAGGGCGGGAGTCTACATAACTCCAGACTGATTCGCTGTGAATGCCACTAAGGGCCTGTCGGTAGGCTGACGGGTCCAGAGGTTGTTTACTGAAACTCTGGACCTCGTCCGTCAGTTCGTAGAGATGCCTCCTGACGTGCCTTGGCGCAGGCTCTTCTGCAAGCAGCTGTTTGCTGGAATGGCCACGTCTGTGGCTCCCTACAAGGAACTGCTTGCAGAGCATTATGTTATGCTCCTTAACTGGGAGCCTGTGGCCCTCGCCGTGTAGGTGGTGTTGGGGCGTCATACGGAGGCATCCGGTCGCTGTTCTTAGAGCCGTGTTTTGGTAGGTCTGTAGCTTCATCCACAGCGTCCTGCTAGTCCCAGGCGACCACAAGGGCGCAGCATAGTTTAGAACCGGCCTTCCAATTGCCTCGTATGTTGCCAACAACGATTCTTTATCTTTGCCCTAAGTGCTGCCGGCCAGCGATTTGAGGACATTATTGCGGCTCTGTACATGATTGGCAATTGCGGTTGTATGCGCCGAGAAGGAGAGCAGACTGTCGAAGGTAGCTCCGAGAATTTTCGGGTTATTCACCGTCGGTATTGTTACGCCATCAACGTAAATACCCAGTTGCAGTCTGACCTCCTTCGTCCTGGTGGTGAATAGGGTTGCCGAGGATTTCCCAGGGGATAGGGCAAGGCTCCTGGCAGTAAAGAAGTTCGGCGAGATAACCGTTTACTTTCAAGCAGTAGTCATCAATTCCATTCCCAGACGCCATGATCGAACTGTCGGCATAAGAGACAATATTGACACCCTCTGGTGGTTGAGGAAGCTTAGAGATGTAATAATTAAACAGTAGTGGGGACAGCACACCACCCTGTGGTACCCGCTGTTTAATTTTACGCGGCTTGTTGGTTTTGTCTCTGAAAATTACTGACGAATGTCGACCACTCAGGTAATTCGCCGACCAACGTTTGAGCCTCTGTGGGAGAGAGGAAGCCTCTATATCTTCTAGTAGCGTTGAATGATTGATAGTGTCGAACGCCTTTTACAGGCCCAACGCTACTAGAATAGTTCTCTCACAGGGGCGGTTTCGGTTAAGGCCGCGAGGTATCTGAGTGTTTATTGCGTTAAGTGCTGTTGTTGTGCTATGCACTTTACGGAACGCATGCTGATGCTTCGCTGGGGTCAGGTGGTTCGTGAAATACGGGAGTAGCAAAGCCTCCAGTGTCTTCGCTACCGGGAAAAGAAGGGTTATCGAGCGATAAAACTCCTTTGTTGGCTGGTTTTCCGGGTTGGAGCAGTGGACCACTCTCCCCATCTTCCATGCCTGGAATGACGAGAGTGGCCATAGACAAGTTGACGACCTCCGTTAGGTACGCTACTCCCGCAGAACCCAAATTTTTCAGCAACAACATGCATATTCCGTCGGGTCCAGTGGCTTTGGAGGCTTTCGCCTTTCCGATGGTACCCTTACCTCACCGCTGGTGAAAACAAGAGGCGCACTGGGATTTGACATTTTGAGCAGCCTTCTGGTCACTCGACGTTTGGCTTTATCCACCGGAGGCTACAGAATAAACTGCCGGCTAAAATAACTCGTGCATCGCTCCGGGTCCGACGAAGCGTGGTTACCAAAGTCTATTTTGACTCTGTCGTCACGCGTCGTCGGGTTGGACAACGACCTCCCAGTTGACCAAAGCTTACTCACACCAGAGGCGAAGTTGCAGGTCTTCAAATGCTCTTCCCATTTCTTCCGCTTATGTACGTTCACAAGTTGCCGAATCTCCGAGTTCAGATGCTGATACGGTGATTTCCGGGATCGGTCTGACGAAGGTTGTCACGCTCATCGGCTAGAACAGCCGCTTCAGCAGGAGAGTTCGGACGTGTATCCTTAATACATCCTGCTGGGATGAAGCGAGCTGCAGCAGCAGTGACAACCCTGCGGAATTTACGTTCACCTATTTGGACGTCGGTTCGTATGGGTAGTGCAGTGAAGGCGCTTACAGTAACATCCGCGAAGCCTTTCCAGTCAGCTTTGGAAAAATTGACATAGGTCCGGTGATCCGCGGAAGCAAAGTCGGCAGGTTTATCAGTCGAGATGATTATGGGCAGATGGTCTGATGCCAGGGTCAGCATAGGTCGCCACGATACGCTGTTGAATCAGACCAGTTCGGACAATTGTTAGATCTGGAGAGCTGCAGCAGCTGCCCATAATCCTGGTGGGTGCGTCGTCGTTGATTGTGCATAATGTCGAATCGTCTATCTGCTTAGCCAGATATATTCCCCTACGACCATTTGACAGGCTTGAGTGCCAAAGATCGTGGTGCGCGTTAAAGTCGCCAACTATCATACGGTTTTCACCTCTGAGTAGCGCACCTATTTCAGGGCGATATCCTGCCGGGCAGCTGGTGACAGGGGGCATGTATACGTTAAATATTTCGAGCTCAACACCGCCTAACCGGATAGCAATACCCTGACATTCTAGGATGGTATCCCTGTGGTCGGTGTCTGCTTCAATAAGACGATACTGCACGGTGTGGTGCGTGATGAACGCTAAACCTTTACCATTGTCTCGCTCGCTATCTCGACGGTGTACCTTGTATCCGGCGCAATTCAACAAGGTTGAATTGCCGTGCAACTTCGTCTCTTGGACCGCAGCTATTAATATTCCATGCCTTCCAATAAAGACAGTTATCTCCTCGATCTCGCTCTGGAGTCCGTTACAGTTAAATTGTAGCCCCTTTGTGTGCCTTGGGAGACCGATTGTTATATGTGGTGTTAAGGAGTTGTGTTGCCTGCCGGCTCCCTGCTGTACGTGCTGCAAAAGGGAGTGCTGCCTTGTGGTGGTGGTTGGCGGCGTCGCGGGGGAGGTATGCGACTGGGCAGCACAGCAGGGGCCCACATAGTCACTCGTCCAATCACGCGTGTTGCGAAGCCATGAGCAGTGTTGCCACTGCCTTAGCCTTTAAAGTATCTATAAAAAATCGAAAACTGTATCCAAATGTATCCACCGAAAAGAGCGGAAATTTTTCCACAGTACATCTATATAAGAAAAACTCGGGCCCCTTAACAAACTTATTAACTCGTAGTCAGTATTATCCCATCCTTAGACACGGATTTGGGAAACAAAGGCCCGTAGTTATAGTCAAAGTTAAGTCGACTCTAAAGTTAATTGCAGCTTTTTGACATAATTTTCAATGGGATACCTGTAAAAAAAGCTGCAACTAACTTTAGTGTCGACTTAATTTTGACTATAACTAGGGGACTTTGTTTCCCAGATCTGTTTCTAAGATGGAAAAATACTGACTACAATGACGAGCGTGATAGCCTTCGTCAGGCCGATCCCGGAGATCCCCGTATCAGGGATCTCAACGCGGAGACTCGGCAACTAGTAAACGTACATAAGCGGAAGAAGTGGGAGGAGCATCTGAAGACCTGTAACTTCACCTCTGGTGTGGGTAACCCTTGGTCAACCGTGAGGTCAGTGTCCAATCCGACGAAGCACGATGGCAGTTCATACTGCATCCACCGGTGGACAAAGCCAAGCGTCGAGTTACCAGAAGGCTGCACAAACTGTCAACAACCTGTGCCCCCCTTGCTTTCACTTGCGGTGAAGTTCAGGTGGCCATCGGGAAGGAGAAAGCCTCCAAAGCCATGGGTCCCGACGGAATATGCCTGCTGATGCTGAAAAATTTGGGTCCTGCGGGGGTAGCGTACCTAACGGAGGTCCTCAATTTGTCTATGGCCACTCTCATCATCCCAGACATCTGGAAAGTATGGAGAGTGGCCCCCTGCTCAAAACGGGGAAACCTGCCAACATAGGAGATTCTTATAGTCCGATAGCACTCCTTTCCCCGGTAGCGAATACACTCGAGGCCTTGCTACTCCCGTATTTCACAAACCACTTGACCCCAGCGAAGCATCAGCATGGTTTCCGTAAAGTGCACAGTGCAACAACAGCACTTAACGCCATAAACACTCAGATAACTCGTGGCCTTAACCGAAACCGTCCCTGTGAGAGAACTATTCTAGTAGCGTTGGACTTATCAAAGGCGTTTGGCACCGTCTACCATTCCACGCTACTAGAAGATATAGAGGCTTCCTCTCTCCCACAGAGGCTCAAACGGTGGTCGGCAAATTATCTGAGTGGTCGACACTCGTCGGTAATGTTTAGAGACAAATCGAGTAAACTTAGAAAAATAAAACAGGGGGTTCCACAGGGTGGTGTCCTTTCCCCGCTACTGTTTAACTTTTACATTTCAAAGCTCCCTCAACCACCAGAGGGAGTCTCGATTGTCTCTTACGCCGACGATTGCTCGATCATGGTGACTGGGAATGGAATTGATGACCTGTGTTCGAAAGTAAACGGATAGCTCTCCGAACTTTCTCACTTCTTCACTACAAAGTGTCTAGCCCTCTCCCCTACGAAATCCTCTGCGACCCTGTTCACAACCTGGACGAAGGAGGTCAGGCTACCGCTGGGAATTCACGTCGATGACACACCAGTTCTTGGCAGTACTTGGGGCAAAGACAAAGAAACGTTGCTGGCAACATACCAGGCAATAGGCCGGCCGGTTTTAAATTACGCAGCGCCAGTGTGGTCGCCGGGGCTAGTAGGACGCAGTGGACGAAGCTACAGACTGTACAGAACACCGTACTCAGGACAGCAGGATGCCTCCTGATGTCGCCCGAACATCATCTCCACAACGAGGCACAAATGCTCCCCATAAAGGAGCACAACATAATGCTCTGCAAGCAGTTCCTGATCGGGAGCCACAGAAGTGGCCACCCAAACAGTCAGCTGCTTGCAGAGGAGCCCTCGCCTTGGCACGTCAGGAGCCATCTATATGAACTGACGGACGAAGTCCAGAGGTTCAACAAGCAACCTCTGGACCTCTAGACTGTAACCTGTGAATGCCGTTCTAGGCATACCGTCTCCGGACATAGACAAGACGGAGCTTCATCTGCCTCGGGAGACACGAACGACAATAGCCCAGCTCCGCTCTGGCTACTGCAGCAGGTTAAACTCCTACCTGAGTAGATTGAATGAGGATGTGCCAAATGAGTGTCCGGCATGCGGAGAGACCCCACATGACTCGAAACATCTCTTCGCATGCCCGGAAAAGCCGACAACCCTAACGGCTTTGTCCTTGTGGACCAACCCAATAGAAGCACACGCTTCCTAGGGCTGCCGTTAGTGGAACGTGACGACAATGACTGAGTAACCTACCGATCTGGTCGGGGTTGTTGTAGCCGCTACAACAACAACAACGAGCCAAAGTTTCCGCATGTTCGATGTTTATTACTACGATTAGATTCCCACACAATACATGCAAAAATGTTTCCTAGTATATCAAAATAATACTAATTGAAACTAATTTTGACCTGTTACATTTAGTTTGGTAAATTGTTATTTCCTGCTGTTATGGTTACAATGTTTTTCAATCAAACTGGTGGATTGGGAGCTATCTATGAAATTTAAAAATTTCCCAAAAACTTGTATTTTTCTGTAAATTCTGAGAACTTGTTTGAATTCTCGGTTAACGACATATAACTCAAAATTTACAAGTTATAAGTTATTTTTAGTACAGTCAAGTTATTGGTGAAAATTAGTCATCGGCATGGTTGTCAATTTCCTTTGAGTGCTAAGAGAAGGGTTGCTCGGGATGTAAAAGTAGATTTTTTCGCATTACAGCTAACTACTACAGGTCGCAAAACTTAAAATGTTGCAAACTCTGCATTATTATATGCACGTTTATGTAGCTAAAAAATTAATTTTCAAAGTGACAACAACAAAGGAAAATAATTTGCTTGAAGGATGGGCAGCCAACTGTTAAAAATGTTGTAATAACTCGTGCATATATAAAAAACATTTTCTTCAACTTTTGAATACTTATGGGAAAAGGTATCCAAATTTACACTGAGGAAAAAAACGAAGTATGTATCAAAACGGCAACACTGGTCATGAGCATGCCCTAAAGTGGCATCAGCCAAGGCAGGAGTTGCACTTGACTTATGTCACGTTACGGTATATTCTGGACTGACAAACCGAGCAGATTGTTGGAGGGAGTAGGAGTTGCCAGCGGCGGTGTGTGGGTGCTATTGTGTTTGTGTGTGGATCTATTGTTGTGTTGTGTTGGGGTGTGGGCGTGTTGGTTGTGTACTGCATGGGAGGGTGGTGGTTTGCCGTGGAGGCGGTCCGGTTCGCACAGCATGGGGCCACGAACGACGTGGTCCATTGCCGGTGCGTACGCAGGCCCGAGCAGTTGCGGAGGTGACTCCACCCGCCACTGGCATTGCGCCTGACCGAGGTGGAGTTTGTGTGCAGTCGTCTATGGCATACGCAGCAGGTGTAAATTTCTGGTCCTGGGTTGGACTCAAAGCCAGCCCTGAGCAGAAGGGCACGGAGCAGATGTAGCCCTAGAATAGAGCAACGTTTGACGGATTTCGCCGACCTAAACGGTGTTAAATCGCCGGAACAACAGCCCTTGGTCGGGTAAAACCCGAGTCATTCCGGTACGTAGAACCGGATGTCGTGGGAATGACATAAGGCCCAGTCACACTATACGCTCGATAAGACCTTGTAACCTTTGCTTAGAAGGCTGATCCCACGGTAGTTGGCGTGAATGGCGGGGTCGCCTTCCTTGTGGATTGGACAGAGCACACTTAAATTCCAGCCGTCGGGCATGGGTTCATCTGACCATATTCTGCATAAGAGTTTATGCATGCACCTTATGAACTCCTCGCCACCGTATTTGAATATCTCAGCTGGCAGGCTGTCAGCTCCCGCAGCTTGGTTGTTTTTAGCTGCTATTTGCTTTTGTACCTCTTCATAATCAGCCACAGGAGCGTCGACTCCGTCATCATCAACTGGGGGCTCGGGTTCTTCTCCACAACTTTCCGTGCTGCTACCATTCAGTAGGGTGGAAAAGTGTTCCCTCCATAATTAAAGTACGTGCTGAACATCGGTAACTAGGTCGCTATTGTTGCTCTTAAAGGAGTACGCCCGGTCCTAAAACCTTTCGTAAGTCGCCAACTCTGGTAAAATTTTCGGGCGTTCTTCCTGTCGGCCAGCATTTCAAGCTCTTCGCACTCATGTAATTCGGCCTCTCTCTTCTTAATGCGGCAAATACGTCTCGCTTCCCTCTTCAGATCCCTATAGCGGTCCTACATAGCGCGCGTTGCGCCCGATCGCAGCGTGGCCTTGTAGGTGGCATTTTTTTCTCCGCAGCTTCCTGACACTCCTCATCGTACCAGTTGTTCTTTCGGGCACGCTGAAATCCGACTACTTCTTCGGCGGCAGTACTTAATGAGCGGAAAATGTGGTTCCACTGCTGTTGTTGTTGTTGTAGCGGCTACAACAACCCCGCTCAGATCGGCTAATATCTCAGTCATTCTCGTCAAGCTCAACTACGGCAGCCCCAACGGTTCCACTGCTCGCATATGCCGGTTTGTTGAAGAGCAGGTGTGAGAGTCGAGTAGCGAATGCATTATGCCTGTTGTGATTGCAGCTCTTCGACTTTAAGCGTTCCTTGCGTTCGATGTTTGGCCCTGGAGTATACGTTCGTTAAAAACACTTGAAGCATGCCTTCCGTCTATCAAAACATGATGGATTTGGTTTCTCGTTTTTCGATTCGGAGACAGCCACGTAGCTTAATGAGTCTTTTTATGCTTAAACCTAGTACTGCATACTAACATGTTTCGGGCCCCGGCGAAGTCGATCAGCTTCAGTCCGTTGTCGGACGTCTCGTCGTGGAGGCTGAATTTTCCGACGGTGGTTCCAAAGATCCCTTCCTTGCCCATCCTGGCATTGAAGTCGCCAAGCAAGATTTTGATATCGTGGCGGGGACAGCACTTGTACGTGCGCTCCAAGCGCTCATAGAAGAGATCGGATACCTCATGCTTCTCTTCCGTCGGGGCATGGGCGAAGATGAGCGAGATGTTGAAGAATCTCGCTTTGATGCGGATTATACCTAGACGCTCGTCCACCGGGGTCAAGGACAGTACTCGGCGACGGAGTCTCTCTCCCACTTCTCATCCGACGATTTACCTTACTTCTTCACTGGAGGAGGTTTTTACGGGGCGGGTCCCAAACCCAGCGCACAACCCATTGCTGGGTCGGGGGTGCTTTCGCAACCAAATACACGTTTACATAGCGAACCGCTTGCTCCAAGCCAGACACCCGCTTGCAGCCGGACCTACTGGTGAAGAGACGCTGCAGACTTCAGTGAGCCCTTAAACCGACCGTGACCCAAGACTCCATTCGGATTGGTTACCGCATCTCGGACATGGGTGTCTCACGTTGCCCAGAGTACGCGAACGAGGACGCAAGAGTCGGTATTGAGTATAGCCGTGCAACTGTAACTGCATACTCAGCACAACGACTTATACCCTATTGCATTATTTGTTTACCTTTTCTTATTCACAGTGCTAATGAATTCATACTTACAGTGGGATTAACTTAAAAGCTTTAACCCAAATTATTTAAATTTTATTCTGGTTTTTATGACATAAATTTTCGTTTTTAATATATTCATTAACTATCATAGAAAATTTTTTATTTCGATTACCAGACTTAATGGTAGCCTACTCTATAAGGTTAATATCCTATAGTATCTACAGTCAGCCAATAAAGTTTGGGTACAGCTAATTTTTTGCAATATGGGCCAATATTTTTTAAATATTTTATTTTTCGCTAATTGTGTATAAAAATATGGTTAATTCTATAACAAAAACCTCTATCATCAGAGTTCTAAACCTTGTGCAAATTAAGGAAAATTCTGCAATTAAATTTGGGTATAATAAAGTGCAACTTTGAGGTAGCTAGGACTTACTATTGACTTCTGGCAATTTTTTTTGTTGCAAGTGTCGCTCATTTTCCCCATATAAAATAATTTTCGAAAATTTTTTATATGGAACAAATGAGCGACACCTTCAACAAAAAAATTTGCCAAAAAGCAATGAATGGTAAATCCCAACTTTTTCAGACCTGCAATAAAATTGAAAGGGTTAAAAACTGCATATTTTGCTTTTTTCTAAAGATTGTAAATAAAAAGTGCAATATTTGAATCAAAATTTGCAGAATTTTCTTTAATTTTCCACAAGGTTTGGAATTCTGATTTTTGGGGTTTCTGTTGTGGAATTAACCATTTTTTTATAAAAAATTAGCGAAAAATAAAATATTTAATAAACAGTTGCCCGTATTGCAAAAAACTCTACCTAAAATTTATTAATTGACTTAGTTTTGTAACCCATTAAATTTTAGTATAATAAAGTGCATGTTTGAAGTCGCTAAAATTTACCGTTGATTGTTTAGATTTTTTTGTCGAGGGTTTTACGAGTTTTCTTCCATGTAACGCATGAACAAAACTTACTTTTATATTGAAGAAAATACGCAACACCCTCCGCAAAAAAATCTAAAAAACCAACGGTATTTTTTAGCGACTTGAAACTTGCACTTTATTGTACTAAAATTGATTGAGCTACAAAACTGTGTACCCGAAAATGCCCTTAAGAATCTGATCAAAAAGTTCAAAATTTTGATGAAAATATTTTTTTAAGTTTGATTATTTTTTTTTGAAATTAATACAAGCTTTGAAAGTTTTATTTATGTGGTATCTGATATAGGTCGACCCATATTTTAAATTAAAATTATTAACAATAGATAAATAAAGATAAGTTGCCAACAGCATCTTTTTGAATCTTGATTCTATTATTTTGACCGTAACTGTAAGTACGCCTAAATCAGAGAAACGCACAACACTCTGATGTACGCATATGCACGACGACATTGATCGTCCTCGCCCTCATCATACTCATACCATCCCTACGGTGACCATCCGTCCTGTATTATATGGGACAGTCCTCTTCTTTTCGTCAATTGTCCTGGCAATTTATTTATTTCATAAGGGACGCCAAAAGTTCTGTATTTCTTTTAATGTCCCATATTAGTCCCGTATTCCGTGCTTTGGCGCCTTAATAGCTCTTAAAAGTGACATGCCTATGAAACAGTTTTTATACCCGAGCGCACTTGTGCATAAGGGTATTATAACTTTGTTCACATAACGGTTGTTTGTAACAGGCAAAACGAATCGAGATAGATATAGACAAATGTATACATAAATGATCAGAATGAAAAAAGAAATCGGTTAAGCGGTGACTGTCTGTCCGTCCGTCCGTCCGTCCGTCCGTCTGTGCACACGATAACTCGAGTAAAAATTGAGATATCTTAACGAAACTTGGTACGTGCACTTCTTTCGGGCGTAGGACGGATGGTATTGAAAATGGGCAAAATAGGACAATAATCACGCCTACCTCCCATATAACGGTAATTTTCAGAAATACGAAAACTGCGATATTTTAGTAACTACTGAAGATAATTCACTCAAAATTTATATTTACAATGAGTTTTAGACGAAAAATAAGAATATTAAAAAATTTTGGCAAATAGGCGTAGCCACGCCTACTTATGGTTACATGTGTATATCTTGGTAACCGCTGCACCAATTTCTTCCAAACTTGGCACAGTTGTTGGCCCTGGTACAGCATACCAAATGGCCGAAAATTTTTAAAATCGGACAATAACCACGCCCACATCCCATATAACGGTAATTTCGAGAAATACGAAATCCTCGATAAATCAGTAAATATTAAAGCTAATTTATTCAAAATCGATGCTTGCAGCAATTCTTTACCAAGAAATACGTTTATGATAAAATTTTGGAAAATGGGCGTGGCACCGCCCACTTATGATCACATATATTTATCTCGGTAACCGTTCTACCAATTTGTAACTCGGTACGGTTATTGTGCTTGCCACAAAACATTGAAAATTATTGAAATCGGACTAAAATTAAGCCTACTTTTCATATAACGGTAAATTACAGAAATGCTTGAAATTTCGATAACTCAAAATTTAAGGGCGCTAATTTACTCAATTAATCGCCCTCAAATAATACTCACAATAATCTCTTAAAATAAGATTATTTTGGAATTTTAGAAAATGGGCGTGGTAGCGCCCACTTATAGCTGTATAACTTTATCCTATCAAGTATAACTGAACATACTTAGGGAGTTCACAAGTCGTGCTATTTGTCATATTTGCTCTTTTGTACTATTTTTTTAGAACAGTTGTAAAATGAAACTTGTGAGCATCCCATACTTTTTCGTGTGCTATTGTACAATATTTTAACAATTATATTTGACAAAATCAAAATTATTAAAACAGCTTTAGAAAGTTTCTAATGCCCAGAAGAAGCGAGAAAAGCAAATTAATGGCTGCGATTTGCGAGAAGTACGCGCAGGACGCAACGATGGAAGGAAGTGAGTCGTCAAATAAGTCATTTATGAGTTTTTTAAATTTATTTGGTGCATTTTTGTTAGGCGATGAAGATGAGGAGGAAGAGATCGATGAAACTTTTAGGTTTAATATGCTTGTGTTGTTGGCAAATCGCCGAAGTGTCCATCTAGGAGTTCCGAAATCAAACAATTGGGATCTGAATGTGTTACAACCTCAAATAGGCGGTTTTCTAAAAGAAAATCAATTAGGGACTTCTCTTCCGACACTGTCCACACATGGTTTGGTTTTCCCCGGACACGCTTAGTTTTGCACTGAATTAAAAAAGATCTTTAATAAGTTAAATATGTTATAAATTAAAGATAACTTACTCCATTGCCATGAGATGACTCCATTTTTATACCCGAGCGCACTTGTGCACAAGGGTATTATAACTTTGTTCACATAACGGTTGTTTGTAACAGGCAAAACGAATCGAGATAGATATAGACAAATATACATAAATGATCAGGATGAAAAGAGAAATCGATTAAGCGGTGACTGTCTGTCCGTCCGTCCGTCCGTCCGTCAGCCTGTCCGTCCGTCTGTGTACACGATAACTCGAGTAAAAATTAAGATATCTTAACGAAACTTGGTACGTGTACTTCTTTCGGGCGTAGGACGGATGGTATTGAAAATGGGCAAAATCGGACAATAACCACGCCTACCTCCCATATAACGGTAATTTTCAGAAATACGAAAACTGCGATATTTTAGTAACTACTGAAGATTATTCACTCAAAATTGATATTTGCAATAACTTTTAGACGAAAAATAAGAATATTATAAATTTTTGAAAAATGGGCGTAGCCACGCCCACTTAGTGTTACATGTGTATATCTTGGCAACCGCTGCACCGATTTCTTCCAAACTTGGCACAGTTATTGGCCTTGGTACAGGATACCAAATGGCCGAAAATTTTAAAAATCGGACAATAACCACGCCCATATCCCATATAACGGTAATTTGGAGAAATACGTAATCTTCGATAAATCCGTAAATATTGAAGCTAATTTATTCAAAATTGATGCTGGCAACAATTCTTTATCAGGAAATACGCTTATCATAAAATTTTGGAAAATGGGCGTGGCACCGCCCACTTATGATAACATATATGTATCTCGGTAACCGTTCTACCAATTTGTACCAAACTCGGTATGGTTATTGTGCTTGCCACATAAAAGCAAAACGTTCAAAATTATTGAAATCGGACTAAAATTACGGCTTTTCATATAACGGTAAATTTTAGAAATGCTCGAAACGTCAATATTTCGAAATTTAAGAACGCTAATTTATTCAAAATTGATACACCCCGGCTTACCATGTAGCGGTAGCTTTCGGAAAGGTGAAAAGGCATATATGTAATACTTGCGCCGGGTATTTAATGTTCGGCCCCGCCCGAACTTATACTTTCTTACTTGTTATTTTTAAATCTGGACACTTGTGATTCGAACATCATATCGTCGGTCCCTACGAAGAGTAGCACACTTCACTATTCGCGTGGAAGACTAGCACATTTCATTATTCGCGTCAAAAAGTAGCACATTTCAGATTTTTGCGTGGAAGACTAGCACATTTTAGATTTTTGCGTGGAAGAGAAGCACACTTAAGATTATTGCGTCGAAGACTGTAGTGATACACATTACTTGTTAAACACTTGTTCTTAAAATACTTTGAATTATGAAAATATCTTGTTACATTTATTTATGTACGATCAATTTTGAGTTGAAAATTTTTATATTCATTTATTCAGTTTTCAATATTCAATAAAATAAAACCTGGAAAATTTGTTAAACTTAAAAAAACGAAAATTAAATATTTTTTAATATACCTAAAATTGTCGATCCTGCCAGGAGCAATTTTTAACAAAGATAAAATTTAGAAACGTGAAAATCGCTTTCGAGGACATTTGTCGAAATTGAATTCGACAACGGCTACAATAACAAAAGCAACCACAAATTATTACAACTCTTACGAACGCGATACGGCGCGTCCAACAACATTTTTGAAAACAATAACGACGACGAATAGACGCGGCGATTTTATTGTATTGCATTAAGATTGCAAAGAATTTTTGCATTGCATCTAGTTAGCGAATACAAATGAAAACGTCGCTTGTGAACGCGTCCGATTTCGACTACTCCAGTCGCCCCGTGTACGAGGGCGAATAACGGCGCACACTTCAGCAATACGAGCAGTCTCAGCTGCAAAGCAGCATCAGGAGCGATTGCAAGCAGAGCAAGACGACGGGCAACAGCTCCATCAGCAGCAACAGCAACAGCAAGAAGAACAGGAACGAGAACGAGAGCAGCAACAACGCAAACATCAATCGCCATTTGTGCAGCAACATCATTATCAACAACAATATTTGCGTCAGCATCGTTACCACGACGACAATCAGTCACAACAGAGGCAACAAAAGCAACATAAGCAGACATCACGACAACAACGCCAACAGGAAAGTTCTGCCGTTGTCACATCGACAATTGTCTATTATCATCCATCCTCATCGCGTTTAAAGCACTCGCCAAGTAGTTTTGCTGACGCTGAACAACAACAACAAGTACAAAATATCAACAAATGTCACAGAAACAGCAGTCGCAATTATAGTCGGCCGTATAGAAGCAGCAACAGCCACCAACATCTGTAACCTTAACAACAACCACAAAACATCCAGTCTTTAAACCGTCACCAATCAAAACATCTAAATAGATAAGTTTATGTTAGCGTAGTTTAGTTGTGTTAAATTTTACACTTAGACAATTTTATTTTATTTTTTTTAAATACAAAGAACAGTTTATTTTTTTTGTAAACCTTCTTCCAATATGTTGCGTTCTCCTCAAGAAAAAGGTGCTGGGGATAGACTTGGTAGGTCTCTGATTGATATTGAAGATCCCTGTGAGGTGTCACAAGATAATATACGTAATCCGTATGACAGGTCTGAAATTTGTGCTACTTCGGTAAAATTACCACAATTTTGGTCTAACTGTCCTGAAGCATGGTTCGTACATGCCGAGATGCAATTTGCTACAAAGGGAATTAGTAGGGATTCGACCAAGTACGAGTTCGTTATAACTGCCTTGCCTCAAGAAGTTATTGCGAATGTACTTGATGTTATACAAAATCCACCTCAGACTGAGACTTATGAAAATTTAAAAAAAGTTCTCATTGACCGACATTCTTTAAGCGAGCAGAGAAGACTTGATAAAATTTTGTCAGATACTGAGATAGGGGATCGCAGACCTTCCGAGTATTATAGGACCCTTGGTCAGTTAGCGGGTAGCACTATAGACCCGATTTTCTTAAAAAATATTTGGTTGAGGAAACTACCTAAAAGTTTGTATGTTGCATTAACCAGCGCTAATTTAAATAATATTAATGATCTCTTGCAACTCGCAGATAAAATTTGGGAAATTACCAGTGGTAGTGAAATTTGTGCTGTTAAAAGTAAAGTACTTACTTCTTCAAATAATTTTGATGACTTAGGGAAAATTGTGGAAGATTTAGCGAAGGTTACGACGAAAATGTGTGAAAGTTTTAATCGTTTGCAGTTGGACATTAATGAGATTAAAACGCAAATATATGATAGACCATCACGATCAAGAAGGAGGTATTTTAGTAATAATAAAAATTCCCAGTCACGTAGTAAGTCTCAATCTAAAAATTGGGTCTGTCGGTACCATTTCCGTTTTGGTAGTAAAGCACGTAAGTGTGAAGAACCGTGTGCCTTTAAAAGAAATAATTCTGACTCGACAAACTAGGACATGCTGTTGTTGCAGCGACTAACAATGGCAATTTGAAATTTTCAACACGTCGCTTATTTGTGTTAGACAAAGAAAGTAAGCTTAAATTTTTAATAGACAGTGGTGCCGAAATTTCAGTTCTTCCTTCCTCCAAATTCAAAATACACAAACGATCTTCCGACATTATTTTAACTGCTGCAAATGGTAGTATGATTTCGACCTATGGAAAGAAATTATTAAATGTTAATTTGGGACTTCGTCGGGAATTTCCGTTTGTATTTCTTATTGCTGACATTTCTAAACCCATCATAGGGGCAGATTTTTTAGGGAAGTATGGACTCTTAATAGATATAAAAAATAAGAGGTTAATAGATCCCTTAACTAACTTGTCTGTCGACGCAATATCTGCGTTTTGTAATATCTCTTTGCCAAAAATATTTTCGGTTGAAAACCAATATACAAAGCTTATAAAGAATTTTCATTCATTAATTTCTGAACCTGATTATAACAAAAAAGTTGAGCATTCGACAGTTCATCATATCATAACAAATGGAGTATTACCATTCTGTAGCCCGAGACGCTTAGATCCAATCAAATACAAAATAGCAAAGGCTGAATTCGATTTTTTACTGAAATCCGGGATATGTCGTCCATCTAAATCCCACGGAGCATCGCCACTGCACCTGGTACCTAAAAAAGACGCAACTGACTGGCGTCCTTGTGGCGACTACCGAAGAGTTAACTTGATCACGATACCCGACCGATATCCGTTACCACACATTCACGATTTACATATTGAATTTCAAAATAAGAAAATATTTTCAAAAATAGATTTAGTTAGGGCGTACCACCAGATACCAGTTGCAGAGGAAGATATCCATAAGACCGCTATAACCACACCATTTGGAATGTTCGAATTCGTCAGGATGCCTTTTGGCTTACGAAATTCAGCACAAACATTTCAAAGATTCATAAATGAGGTGTTACACGATTTAGATTTTACTTTTGTTTATCTGGACGATATATTGATAGCTAGCAAAGACGAAGCAGAACATTTAAAGCATTTAAATATGCTATTCCAGCGTTTACATAAGTACGGTTTGAATATTAAGCCATCTAAATGCATTTTCGGAGCAGAAAAGATCAGTTTCCTAGGGTATAACATATCATCCGAGGGTATACAACCATCAGAGGAAAAAGTCCGATCTATTCTTGATTTCGGTCAACCAATAACTATCAAACAAATGCTGAAGTTTGTAGGAATGGTGAACTTCTATCATAGGTATATACCAAAACTTGCCGCAATGCTTGACCCAATATATAGTATGATAACAAAAGCATCGAAGAGCAAAGATAAAGTGCTCCAATGGACTGATGAATCAGTATATGCATTTAAGCAAGTTAAAGAGAGTTTTGCTAGGAAAACACTGTTAACGCATTTCAACAGTAATGCAATTCTGTCTATTGCTGTAGATGCATCGAGTAGAGCTATTGGGGGTGTTCTACAACAGGAAGTTAAACATTCTAAGGAACCGCTTGCATTCTTTTCAAAGAAACTAAGCCCGTCTGAATGTAAATATAGTACTTTTGATAGAGAATTACTTGCTGTTTATTTAACTATTAAGCATTTCAGGCATTGGTTAGAAGGTAGATCTTTTGCAGTATATACAGATCACAAGCCGCATACATTTGCTATGAACTCAAAAGCTGAGAGAAGCCCAAGGCAAACCAGACAGCTAGAATTCATATCTCAATTTACTAGTGATATTAAATACATAAAAGGAGATTTAAATTGTGTTGCAGACGCATTATCGAGGATTCCTGAAGTTACAGCATTAGAAGCTACTGACCTGAACTTACGAAGATTATTTGATGAACAAAACAAAGATGAAGAAATTAAATTATTAGTATATGATCAAAATTGTAGACATAGACTAGAGTTAATAGCAATACCATCTTTAAATATTCAAATTTGGTGTGAAACGTCACTTAGTTCAACAAGGCCATATGTCCCGCAAATGTTACGAAAATTAGTTTTTGAGAAATTACATAATATAGCTCATGTAGGTGTTAAAGCAACACGTCGGTTGATCACAAGTAGATATTTTTGGCCAGGGATGAACAAAACTATAAATCAGTGGACAAAAGAATGTGTTAACTGTCAAAAATGTAAAACTTATAGACATACAAAATCTCAAGTTTCGAAAATACCAATTCCAAAAGGACGTTTTGAGCACATACATGTGGATATCGTTGGACCTCTTCCCTTATCACACGATTTTAAATTTATTTTAACTATTATCGATAGAAATTCCCGTTGGCCAGAAGCATATCCACTTCGAAATATTTCGGCGGAAAATGTTGCAGAAACTTTCTTCCGCGAATTTGTTTCACGTTTTGGAGTTCCACTGACAATTACAACAGATCAGGGCACACAGTTCACTTCTCAGATTTTTACTGAACTAACAAAGCTTTTAGGAAGTCATAAGATTACAACCACTGCCTACCATCCGCAAGCTAACGGAATGGTCGAACGTTTTCACAGGCAACTAAAGGCATCAATTATGGCTAGTGGAAACGCAAGCAGATGGTATGAGGAGTTACCTATAGTATTGTTGGGTTTGCGATCATCCTACAAAGAAGACATTCACGCTACAGCAGCGGAGATGTTATACGGCGAAAATTTAAGGCTTCCTTCGCAAATGGTAGTTCGGTCTGAAACAAAATTTGATTCATCTGATGTACTGAATAAATTAAAGCAAAATCTCAAAAATTATGAATCGAAAGTATGTCATCATAAAGATTCACTTGTTTATATTCCAAAAGATTTATATAATTGCAAATTTGTTTTAGTAAGAATTGATAGGAAAAGAACTGGTTTACAGGAACCATATGAAGGACCGTTCGAGGTTATAGAAAAGACACCGAAGTGGTTCAAAATTAATTATCACAACAAATTAGTAAATATTTCTATAGACAGAGTTAAGCCTGCATTTCTAGATGGAAGTAAACTTAGTTCATCCAGCAAGACGAAGCGAGTTACTTTTAATTTGTTAGATATGAAAGTTTTTGGAAGAGGGGAGTAGTGTAGTGATACACATTACTTGTTAAACACTTGTTCTTAAAATACTTT
>NW_023458555.1:115019336-115022241 GCF_013731165.1 Rhagoletis pomonella
TTTTTTTGAATTCTATACCATTTCTACCAAAAGTATTTTTCCCCATATAAAATACATGGAATACTTTGGGCGCTTTAATCGACCTCTAAATATTTTCTGATTTCAAAATAAAAAAATAGGGGTATATTTTTTCGGTATAGAACAGGAGGTGAGAGCATAAAAATTCCGACTTTACTTTTTCACATGCATTTTTGGACCACCCTAATGTGCATATATGTTTCTCGTATTTATAAATAGATTCCCTGAGGAAGACGCGAATATGCGTCAAAGCAAGTAGGAGAAAAATAAACGTTTATTCTATTTGTAATAAAATACCGAAAATCTCCATACACAACATTAAACTCTCAGCTTAGTTGTGAAGAAATAATTATAACATACATGTATGTTTGGTTTTTGAACGGCTGCTAGTACCACCTTATATGAATTCACTGCTCTTCTACGCAAAAATCTGAAATGTGCTACTCTTCCACGCGAATAGTGAAATGTGCTAGTCTTCCACGCGAAAATCTGAAATGTGCTACTTTTCGACGCGAATAATGAAATGTGCTAGTTTTCGTCGCGAAAAGTGAAACGTGCTAGTCTTCCACGGTAATTTGAGATGTGCTACTCTTCGTTGGGAGCGACGATATATACTTACAAGTATGGAATCCTATGCCCCCTTTTGTCTATTCTGTTTCTAACAGCGGACCTGTCTGCCAAACAGCGGACATGCCTGCCAAACTGAAAAGCATGACGGCGGCAGTGTTTGACAGGCACGTTCGACGATGCGAACGGCAATGGAAGGTAAGAAATCGAAGATGGATGACATGAGAATGAAAGAATTATGAAATAGCAGAATGTCGAACCAAAACGAATTTCAAACATCTGACAATGCGAATGACGTCAAAATGAAAGAAATGCAAAATAGCGAAATGTCCACCATTGCGCCATTCAATATTTAAAAAATTTTAATGTGGTTAAATGCGCTTTTTTATTAAGTTGAAAAAATACATATTTCGCCAGCCAAAAAGTGTATAAAGAAATAATAGCATCTTGCTTATAAAAACGGTGTATGCTTATGGCCTCATTCATAAAAAATAAAATAGATTTAAAGAGCTCTATACAGTAACACCCATCTCTTTATCTGTTTATTATTCTCAAATTTTTCTTTTCCTTAATCCTCATTTGACTGAGTTTCAATTACACCTAGTAAGAATCATGATAAAAACATTAGAAACTAAAACCATTCTCTCAATTCGTCGGCCATGATTTTTTTCTGACGTTTGCAAACATTTTAAAATTATATGAAATTGAAAATCAAAAAATGAAATTGTTCACAATCGTTGTTGTTTGAGATTAAAAATGAGAATGTGTGTGTGAGCTTGAGTTCGAATTTTAAAATTATATTGCTGGCAATCGTCAGACTGTGTCTCAATGATTTTACCTTGTAATGTTTTTATCATGGTAAAAATCTAAATATTTTATAAGAAATTTGTTGACCGTTTTACAACGGCATTTAAAGCTTTTTTGTTGAATTTGAAAAGATTTCCTCCTTCGCACACTTCTCTCATGCTTTTTTATCGTAGTTATTATTCTGTTGACATCTAAGTTGCCATACATTTAATGTCGTTGCCAATACATTGTTTTCCGGCGTTTCCTCTGTGAACTTTTTAACTACATTCATAAAAATATTACTAATTTTGGTTTATAATTTTTTTCCATCTTGCTATTGCCAAATATCAAAAAGGAATTAATAAATAATAAAAGGTTAGTTACAATTTTAGTGGATGGTTCTTGCAAATAATAGTATTTTGTGGTTGAAATGACTTGATCGCCGGCAAGAACTAATCAACTTTTTTGTCAAAACAAAAGCAGACGGGAAGGAAAAATAGTTGTTCATTAACGATTTGTCCGAAATATCGTTCTTGAAACGCGCTACTGCTCTCTAAATTTGTAAAAATCAAATTTTTTCACTTAATTGTTATATTTTTCTGCAATGTGGTAAATTTCCACATGATCACAACAGTTGGCTGTCAAACCGAAACCAAAAAAGATACCAGAACATTCAGGGCGCAATCTTCTTTCCTATGATTATTGTACTGATACTTTGAATTTCTCAATTTTGACAATTCTTATCTAAAAGTAAACGAAACCTCTGAAACTTTAAATGCACTGCAATACCTACTTCCGCAAAAATCACCGTTTTTTGTATTTTCCTTGTTAAAAGTTGTTTTAAATCATATTTTTTTATCGCCTTATTCATAAAAAATAAAAATTTTAAAAAGCTATTTAAATTGCCGTTTGCAAACATTTTTCAATTTATATTATAAATTTTATAAACCTTTTTTAAAGCTACTTTAGTTTTTATGAATAAGGCTATTGGAATTTAGCACAATTAAAACACGTTCCCTATCGAAAAATTTATTATTAAGAAAATTGACTGTTCTCACATTTTCCTTCAACATCCAGTTCGACCTTGTTTACTTTTTGTACAGATATGTCATCGCCGCCAGGACGTCGCAATCTTGTATTCTAACTTTTTTGTCAAATATGCATTATATCTAACTGTCATACTACTATTAATGGTAACCATATTCATTAAAATCGTTTCAATTCGTAATAAAAGTGGTTTACATACTTCTAGTCTAAACATATTTTTTAATATAAACTAGCTTTTTTAATTCTAAAATAAATCAACAATCCCAAGATTTATAAAATATTTGTCTTCAAAAAATACGTTCCAAAGCATCCCTGTTGATATCTTAATTCAAATGCAAATTGGAATAGAAATCTTGATGCAAAAGATTTTCCGCGATATTCATTATACAAATTTATCACCTTACTTGTCCGCATGTCGCTCTGGAAAGAAATATATTTTACAATGTTATTGTGGCTTGTTAACATTTTATTTTTAATATTTTTATTG
>NW_023458555.1:115022341-115024219 GCF_013731165.1 Rhagoletis pomonella
CGAAAATGTTTGTTATGGTCCATAGTACCAGAATCGCAAGGATATGATACAACTTTTTTAATTGACCTACTAATTGAGCCACCCTAGTATATACATATATATACTTAAGTACCTCACGAAAAATGTCAGCTTTTTGAGGTACTTAGGCGGTTGGGTACTTAAAGGAACCCGCTTAAGTACCTCCATGCGGGTACTTAAGCGAACATAATTATTGATGTAGTTAGTTACATCTTTTTGTTAACTTACATAAATATGTAAATCCTTGAATAAAACATAAACATTTAATGAAGCATACGTATTTATTTAAGATTTTTCGATTAAAATACAGTTCATTCCCTAACAAATACCATGTAAACCTAAGCTAAAGATTTTATAGAACACTTGAAGAAAAAAATTCATGAAAATTAAAATTTTTTTCTCAGATGAGTATACAGTTTTATAGCCCATTAAATTTTAGTGTAATAATGTGCAAGTTTCAAGTGGCTAAAAATTACCGTGAATTTTTTATAATTTTTTTGCCGAAGGCGTGTATCGCTGCCCCTGAGATTCAAAATACGTAAATTTTTTAAGGAGTTTTAAAAGAGCACTTAAAAGAGGAAAATTATAGGTAAAATCAGTGTTTCCAACTTTTGATTTTCAAAAAGCACCAAAAACTTGGAGAAAAAGCGTTTTACCACACTAAAAGCACCAAATGGTTTTGAATCAATGGATGCTTTTTTCATAACAATTTGTATGTATTTAACAAAAACAAAAAATTAACAATACTTACAAGAATGCATACATAAATGAATACACAAAAGTTTTTGGCTCAAAAAGGCCACATGCTATAATGACTCATGCTTACGACGTAATACCGAAGTACTGCACATTAAAACTGATATATCTCAAGAAAGAAAATCGAATCCCAACAAACGAAAATCACGCCCTAAGTAGAAATGAGCAAAAAAATTTGTTTTCATTATATAACCTCAAATATCGCCAAAAAACGTGATTTTGGCACTTTGAGGTTAGGATATCTCAAAATTCTAGTGCTAGAGAAATTGTGCGGCCAGATTTGGATTCAGCACCAAGAAACGATGTGTTTTACTCAGGTGGTGCAAAAATAAAAATTTTTACAAATAATTAGAAAAAAAATACTTAACTTATGGGCTGTTTGTGCTTACGCGTAAAAGCACATTTAGCGCATTTAGCTCAATGCTACTCTAAATGTACATTTATCCATACAAAATTCGTCACCTAAATGCAACTAAATGCAACTCCATTTTTGCATTAAGAATCTAAATGTTAAAAGCAACCTTGTGATCTTCCAAAATTTCCACGATTCGAACATGGTTTAATGAGAAAAAGTGGCAACATTGCTTTTTCGAGTATACAGTCGCTAGCTGCGTTTCAGTGATCGCCGATCGAGATTTCATTTATTATTTTACATTATTTGGATAAAGAAAAGTTACGCAAATTCAACATCGATGTGATGCTGATAGAAATCTGGATCAATTTGTGATCAACTATGTTTGTTTTGTTTCCTAATTAACTAAGGAAATTTTAATTGACAGCACCAACAAATGAATATATACACAAACAAAAGTTCGGTTATGATTAAAACAATTCAAGTTTTTGTATCGAATTTTTGGTTTAAAATTTGTTTTTTCCTTTTCAGTAGGGTTTTTTGCACATTATCTTCTGCGTGAGAATTGATCGTAATAGATACGGATCTGAATAAGCGACTGGAACACGGTTGTTTGTCAAAAGCATACGATTTCGAACTCGCGTAAATTTACATTAGCTAAATGCGATAGCATGAACGCTCTTCGAAAAAATATGTTCGAAAGTGCTAAATGTTGCATTTTAAACGCAGCAAAAACGCCGCATTACTCGCAT
>NW_023458555.1:115024319-115024732 GCF_013731165.1 Rhagoletis pomonella
TCCTAATAAACAATCGTGGTACAAAGCTCAATAAAAATATTAAAAATGAAATATATTTTAATTTATATGTTTTCTTGAAAATAAATGCAAATTTACGTATTTTTTCCACCGGCAGGCACGAATATGGTATTCAAAACAGAAACAATGACAACGAATTTTACACACATTGTTGTATTTTAGCGCAAAACGATAAGTTTCACAAATATTTTAAACTATTGCCTGGAACATACACATTTATCGTTATTGTTGGAAATGCAAGACTTGGCATGCATTTTTAATTTCTTATTTAATCAATTCAAATGAATAAAAGCACATTTTTCTAAAATATTTCTCAATTTACATTTTAAAGTTTTTTCTGAAACTTGAATGTAACTCTGTGCGGTAAATGAGAGAATTGAAAATCAGGTGATCTC